>NC_064810.1:111026565-111221608 GCF_023721935.1 Panthera uncia | reverse complement strand
TTTTTTTTTTTTTTTTTTTTAGGGCCTCAAAATATTTAATTCTGCTTTTTGGTTTTGGGATTTCTTATAGTGCTTCCTTACCTCTTCTCATCCTTCTGCTTCTTGCAGAAGAATATTTTTGGATATAGGCTCTTATTTTGAATCTTTTCTATTTGCTATTTCTGCTTTTTTGTTTTATGACACTATTCTCGTAGTCCCTTAGGTGTTTTTGTTTTGTTTTGTTTTTTCTGTTTGTCCTCCCTGTTTCTCAAAAGAGAAACAGCTTCAGATATTACCAGTTGTTGAAGTGTATCTTCTCCAGTAGACTATTAACGAGTTCACTTTTTCTTCTTTATTAGAATGTTGCCAGCCAAAAAAGGCATAATTTTTGTCTGCCTTGGGTTCTCTCTTATTGTGTGTCTTCAGTTAATATTTATTGAAAAAGTGAGTAAAACCTTTTATAGTCAGTCCACTGTGGTTGGCCCTGAGATAACCTGACTGCCCCTCTCCCCCTCTCCCTGCCTTTATATTCCTAACTGGAATGTAGATTGATATCACCTAATAGTGTTCATTTCTAGTAGGTTTTTACCTGGTTAGCCTCTGTTCCAGCTTGGTAGCTGTTGGGCATAGAATGTAATATATGTAAAACTTCAGTTTTGAACGTACCCTTATCAGTAATGTTCTTGGTCTGGCCTCTATGCCTCTACTGGTGGGGCTAAACTTCCAGAATTCATTATACTACTGCAAATCTTCTTTCTGCTGCTCTGATATCCAACACACCCTTTTTGATTATTACAACTTATTGTCCTGTTGGTGGTTTTCTTTCTATGATTCCTGGCTTTTTTATTGAGTTTATTCTACTGTGATGTGAAATCAGTCTACAACCAGGTTAATGCACAGGTCAAATAGGAAAGCAATAAAGCAGCCCAGAGACTTCTTTAGTTTGGCCATTGAACTAGCACAGAACACGATATATTTTTTTGCCAGTCTCTCTGACAACTGATAAAAAATAAACTGAGGGTGTATTTTGTGGCATGTGAATCATATCTCTAATTAAAAAATGTATTGAAAAGAATAAAAGTTTGATATATATAAAGTATTTTAAGATGCGACAAAGAATTTCTATTTATTTATTGAGTGCTTTTTATTGACTACATACTGTATAAATCTGTTTATAAAAAGTGTTTTCCAGAGTAAACAGAAAATTCCTTCCCCAGGAAGAGCTGAGGAACTAAGCAGTTTATAAATTCTTGGTGGAATAGTCTGCAGCAGCAGAATTCCTGAAATGTTACGTCAATGGTATAGAGAAACTAGAAGCTAATGACCTCAAGAATAAGACAAAAGAAGGAAGAGAACAGAAAAAGATAATTAATCACATTTTAGGTTTGTCAAATCTTTGGAATAAACTCAGTAAAGAAGTCAGGAATCTTAGAAGTCACGTTAGTCATATTTTGTGTGTGCGTTTTTACTGTGGTGACCACTGTAGTGTTCTAAGAGTAAGGTAGCCGGAAGGGAAATCACTTGATTTCGTACAATACTGATCCTTAATCTGATACTTCTTTGGTGCTGCTTCTGCCTCATCTTAAAAAACTGAACAAGTTCTGGGCCACATTTTGGTCTTCAGAGTGTATAAGCACACCTGTTTGCATTTTTTAAAAAACATTTATGACTTTAGTCTGTTTTTCACTTCCTGAATACCTTGTTTCTTGTGTAGTTCCTAGAACACCTTGCAGATTTCATTCCTTAAAGCACTTAGAGCAGGTGATGCACCAGACACGTGTTTATATTATAGCACTTCATCTACTAAATAGAACAAGGAGAAATAAAGATTACATACATCTAAAGACACAGCTTTCAATGATCAGTGAGCTGTTGGACTGAGCAATGCTATAGACAAATCAGAGAGCACAGTATTTACAAAATATCTTCCTGATTTTATTGGTGCACTGTGGGAGAAATTTAGTTGAAATTCTTGGGATGCAAGTAGCAGAAACCTTTTTGAACTGGTTTGAACAATATGTTTGAAAATGCATTTTAAAATTGTTAGAAGAATAGTCCGTGAACCTAAAGGCAAGGATGCAGCAGGGCCTCAAGACAGGCTAGAATAGAAAACTGGAAAGTCTGAGATGTCATTCAATCTTCCCTGGCTCACGTGTCCTTTTTTCTCAAGAAAAGGTACTTTATTTTTCTCTGGTTCTCTGAAGACTGACTTATCAGTCCTTTGGAAAGATTAAATGTGTTAAATGTTCACCTTTGTGGAGATAGTCACTTTTTAAATCCCATTTCTTTGTTTTTAGTCAGGGAATTCAAGCCTTCCTCTGACAGGTTTGCATTTTTCTGGACTGTCAACAATGGCAGGCGTTGGTTTCATTATGTAAACAGGATCCAGTCCTATGTATGGGTGAGAAGACTGTTGGAGAGGAGGTTATCTTTTTTTTTTTTTTAATTTAATGTTTATTTCTTTTTGAGAGAGAAACAGAGCATAAGTGGGGGAGGAGCAGAGAGCAAGGGAGACACAGAATCCAAAGCAGCTTCCAGGCTCTGAGCTGTCAGCACAGAGCCCAATGCGGGTTCGAACTCACAAGCCATGAGATCATGACCTGAGCCCAAGTCAGACCCCCAACCGACTGAGCCACCCAGGTGTCCCGAGGAGATTATTGTAAAAAAAATGGGAAGGTTTATTCAAGAGATGCTAAAAATAGAAAGAAATCATCAGTATTTATTTCATAAATATCTGAGATTTTGCCCTGTTTCATTTTTAAACTATTTTTAAAGTTCATTTAATTTTGAGAGAGAGTGTATGCACAAGCAAGCGGGAAAGGGGCAGAGAGAGAAGGAGAGAACAAGAATCCCAAGCAGGCTTCATGCTGTCAGTGCAGAGCCCGACACAGGGCTCAAGCCCACAAACCATGGGATCATGACCTGAGCTGAAATCAAGTGATGGACTCAAGTTTGATATAAGCAAGCATTTGACTACAGTTAGGGGCAGACATAATATAGAAAGGGGAAAAGTGGGGTGGTTGCCATCATGAGTCAGGACACTGTAAGCATGATAGACCTAGTAAAGCACAGAATCTATTTGAAGTAGCACAGACAAGGCATTTTCCTTTATTTCCTAAATATCCTTTCTGTCCATTACATGTAGATCATCTCATTTGTATGCAAGTTTTTTCTTTTAGAAAAGTACCGTGAAAACATATTTTAAATTAGGCAATTGCACAAGTCGACTCTGTATAGTAATTACTAGAGATTTGCCAAGTGATTAGGAATTAACGTTAAGATTTCAAAGTTTAAGTCTACTTCTTAGGGACTTTTGGTCCTGGGACAGGAGGAAGAGACATCGGCTGCAGCATATATTTAGCATGTTCACATATTTATGTATTAGAGGTTTACTGAAAGTCAAAGTTTTACTCATGGATGCAGAAAGAATGGAATAAGTTGAAAGAGCTGGGTGTGGTAGTAGAAGTGGAATGAGAACTGGCTCCTTACCATGTATGCCTTTAATTTAACATTTTGCCCACCTCGATAAACACTAGTTATATTTTGTTTTGGAAAACATCTGTCAGCAGTGGAGATAGCTATTTCAAAACAGAAAAACTCTTTGGGGGAAAACAGTTATACAGGGAAAAGTTTCTTTAGTTTTTCTTCACAATTCTGGACACAAATATAGGGAGGAAAGTTTACTTAGATGTAAGGAAACTCATCTAAAAAATACGTTGTGTCAATTTTGTAAACTGCTTTATTTTTCAGAAATAAAATAGGTACAGGTTTTTTTTTGTTGTTGAGGTATAATTGACATAATGTGTTAGTTTCAGTTGTTCAACATAAAGATTCCTTATTTGTATGTATTGCAGAATGATTACCGCAGTAAGTCTAGTTAAAGCAGTCACCATATGTAGTTATAATTTTTTTTCTTGTGATGACAACTTATACGATCCTCTCTCCTAGCTACTTTCAAATATTCCATACACTAATACTAACTATAGTCACTATGCTGTACATTACATCCTCATGACTTCAGCATTTTATAACTGGAAATTTGAAGAAAGGTACAATTTTAAAGTCTGTTTTGGGTTTCAAGAATATGAGCTGATTCTATCTGGATTTTGATCTGGAGGTCTGAGACTATGCCGAAGACTTGAGACCGGAGGAACCAAGGATAGAATTAGGCTTCTGAGCACAGTAGCCAGAAAAGTAGGTGACTAGGAGGAATCTGACCAGAGGTGTTGCCTGCATGTAAATACACCTCTCTAGCTAGGCCTCTTTGGGCTTCCCTTGGCAAAGGATTGGAACTCCAGAGCAAACACGAGGGACTTCTTGGGGCCCACAGGTTTTTAGCTCTCCCAGAGGGAGAATCTATAGGTCTTCCTCATGGAAGAACCTCAGAGATCTCTGTCACCAGGAGTTCGACTGTATGGGTATTTGCTAGTGGCATTGTCACCAAAGGGAATTATTTCCTGGACTTAGGGAAAGATAGCTCTTGCATCACCTAAATGTTCTATTGGGGTCTAGAGGAAGGGGCTAGGATCTTAAATCACAAAGTCTGTGTTCTAGTCTCTCAGCCCTAAGAGCAGGGACCGTATCTGTGTCACTCATCACTACATACCCAGTGCCTAATATAGTGCGTGACTTGTAGTAGGCATTCAATAAGTATTTGAGTGAGTGGATTAATAAGTATATGGATGTAAAACTGTGGAAAAGTCACTTCATCTCTCTGAGCTTCCTATTTTCCCCTTCGTCTATTAAAAAAGAAGTTTGAACTCAATTAACTTCGTCTCTAGCTCTCAAAATATTTCATTAAAAGTTAGGAGAATATCATTTTAGATAATTAACTCCATTGTAAATACTGATGCAAACTTGAGAGCCATTGACATCAGGGGGCATATCTTGGTTTCAAGGTAGTTAGGCATATAGGTGAGCTAGATTATTTTTGTAATATTCTCAAAACAAAAGCACCATTAAAAATTTCTTGTAGAGAAAGCAGTTGTGACAAAATACTACTATTTGGTGAATTTAACAACAGTAATAATAAAATATTAGATAAGGTAATTGTTTAGTAAACATAAAGTATGTTTACTAAGTTCTTTTAAGTATAGCTGTGGAAATTTGTCTCCCTTTGCAAAAATTTCATACTTTTTAGGGACTTAATTTCTTGTGAAATTTTTATTCTGAAGGTAGAGGAAGTATTAATTGTAAAGCAAACAGGTGAATTTCTGTTTGTTTGTTTGTTTTTCCTGAAAAATGAATTTTCTTAAATTGAGATCTAGTGTTTGGACTGTTATGCCCTGTCACATATCAACCTGACGCCTGTGGTGGTGGTTGGTATGTTTTTCCTTGATAACAGTGTGATTGACAAAGCTGGCACCTTACATTTTACTTTACTGTCACTTAATTACTGATTCTGCTTCCTCTGTACCTTCATTGCTTTATATTTGTGTGTTCCTTAACTTAGAATTTAATGTACCTAAATGCTTAACAATCCTACCTGAGTTTGTAAGCTCTTCTGTTGATTTGGCGGTACTGCCTCCTGTTTTTCTCTCAGCTTTATTGAACTATGATTGACAAATAGAAATTATGTATAATTAAAGTGATAATTTCATATACATGTATATTGTGAAATGATTACCACAATAAGGTTAGTTAACACATCCATCACTTCATATAATTACCTTTATTAGGTGAGAACATATATTTATTCCCTTAGCAGCTTACAAGTATACAATACAGTCTTGTTAACTATAGTCACATTGCTGTAAATTAGATCCTTAGAATTTATTTGTTTTGCGACTGGAAGTTTGTATCCTCCGACCAACATCTCCCCATTTTGCCTATTCCACAGCCCCTGGCAACCACCAGCCTCCATGTCTCTGAGCTTGGCTTTTTTAGATTCCGTGTAAAAATGAGATTATACAATTTGTGTTTCTCTTTCTGACTTACTTCACTTAGCATAATGCCCTCAAGTTTCATCCATGTTGTTGCGAATGGTAGAAGTTTTTTTGTTTTTGGTTTTTTTTTTTTTTTTCTGAATAGTATTCCCCTGTGTATTTATACCACATTTTCTTATCCATTCATCTGTCCATGGACACTTAAGTTGTTTTCATGTCTTGACTATTTTTTTTTTAAGTTTATTTAGTGTGTGTGTATGCGTGTGTGTGTGTGTGTGTGTGTGTGTGTGTGTGAGAGAGAGAGAGAGAGAGAGAGAGAGAGAGAGAGAGAGAATTCCAAGCAGGCTCTGCACTGTCAGCACAGAGTCTGGCGTGGGGCTCAATCTCACTCATGAACTGTGAGATCGTGACCCAGGCTGAAATCAAGAGTCGGATGTTTTAACCGACTGAGCCACCCAGGCGCCCCCATGTCTTGACTATTGTAAGTAATGCTAAAATGAACATGGGGGTGCAGATACCTCTTAAAGATAGTAGTGCCTTTGGATATATGCCTAGAAGTGGAATTGCTAGGCCATATGGTAGTTCTGTGTTTAATTTTTTGAAGAACTTCCATACTGTTTTCCATAGTGGCAGCACCATTTACATTCCCATCAACGGTGCACAAGGATTCCCTTTTGTCCACCTCCTTGCCAACACTTATTATCTTTTATCTTTTTGATAATAGGCATCCTAAATAACAGGCATCCTAACAAGTGTGGGGTTATATCTCCTTATGGTTTTCATTTGCATTTCCCTGTTGATGAGTGATGTGGAGCACTTTTTAATTTATCTGTTGGCCATTAAAAAAAAATGTGTTTTTATTTTTTTATTTTTAGAGAGAGAAGGTGCACTTGAGTGCGGGAGGGGCAGAGAGAGGAGAGGGAGAATACCAAGCCCTTTCATGGGGCTCGATCTCACAAACTGTGAGATGACCTGAGCCGAAATCAAGAGTCCAACACCTAACTGACTGAGCTACTCAGGTGCCCCTCTGTTGGCCATTTTTATGTTGTCTTTGGTTCCCCATTTTTAATCAGATTATTGACTTTTGGCTATTGAGTTGTGTGAGTTCCTTGTATATTTTGGATATTAACCTCCTTTTTCAGATACCTGATTTGCAAATATTTTCTCCCGTTCTGTAGGTTGCTTATTCATTTTGTTGATAGTTTCCTTTGCTGTGCAGAAGCTTTTTAGTATGATATAGGCCCCCACTTACTTATTTTTTGCTTTTTATACCTTTGCTTTTAGGGTCAAATCCAGAAAATCCTTGCCAAGACCAATGTCAAGGTGCTTACCAACTATGTTTTCTTCTAGGAGGTCTGTGGTTTCAGGTCTTATGTTCAAGTCCTTAATCCATTTTGAGTTGATTTTCATGTATGATGGAAGATAGTGGTTTCATTCTTTTCATGTTGCTGACAGTTTTCCTAATACCATTTGTTGAAGAGACTATCCTTTTTTTAGTGTTGGCTCCTTGATTGTAAATTAATTGACCATTTTTGTGTGGGTTTATTTCCGGGCTCTTGATTTTGTCCCATTGGTCTATGTGTCTGTTTTTGTGCTACTACTATACATAGTTGATTACTATAGCTTTGTAATACAGTTTGAAATAAGGAAACATGGTGCCTCCAGCTTTGTTCTTTCTTCTCAAGATTGCTTTGGCTATTCTGTTTTTTTGCTTTTTTTTTTTTTTGTGATTCCATACAAATTTTAGGATTGTTCTGTTTCTGGAATTTTTATACAGTTGCATTGGATCTGTAGATTGCTTTTGGTATATGGACATTTTAACAATATGAATTTAAAAAAAATTTTTTTTTTAACGTTTATTTATTTTTGAGACAGAGACAGAGCATGAACGGGGGAGGGTCAGAGAGAGGGAGACACAGAATCTGAAACAAGCTCCAGGCTCTGAGCTGTCAGCACAGAGCCCGACGCGGGGCTCGAACTCATGGACCGCGAGATCATGACCTGAGCTGAAGTCGGCTGCTTAACCGACTGAGCTACCCAGGTGCCCCAACAATATGAATTTTGAACCCTGAAAATGAGATGTCTTTTATTGTGTCTTTAATTTTTTTCATCAATGTCATAAAGTTTTCCTTTTGCCTGTATATGCACTCTGGTGGCCTTTTTCCCTTTTTTTGCTGGGGAAGCCTGTCATATATCCACAGTTTAGTGTTCAGAAATTTTAAAATTTTTTTTTTTTTTTTTAACGTTTATTTATTTTTGAGACAGAGAGAGACAGAGCATGAACGGGGGAGGGGCAGAGAGAGAGGGAGACACAGAATCCGAAACAGGCTCCAGGCTCTGCGCGGTCAGCACAGAGCCTGACGCGGGGCTCGAACTCACGGACAGCGAGATCATGACCTGAGCCGAAGTCGGCCGCCCAACCGACCGAGCCACCCAGGCGCCCCAGTGTTCAGAAATTTTAATGGCGATATTGGATGCTGTTGACTTAATTGCTAGAGTAATGATATGGATTGCTGTCATATTGTTGAAAATTATCTTCCCAATCTTTGTTTTTCTTTGTAAAGTAGAAGCAACTGTAGAGTAAGAAGGGATTTAAGAGTTCTTTAAGTTACTTTTATTGTGATTGAGCAGGCATGTTTGCCCAGTTAGGGGCAGAGTAGGAATAAGAGCCAAAGTTTCATGTCTCATGTCTTGGTATTTTGTAAGCTTTCTGTGCCCCAGTTTTGCAAGTCTCTATTTTAGATGTGTAAGAGTTGTTTTCATTTCAGTGTTTATACTTAATGATAGCTCCCCAAAAAGCAAGGTGATCTTGAGAGCTCAAAATATGCTAACATATGTGAATAGATACATGCTGCTGCCCAACAGTAACCCAAGTCTGTAATGTTTAATGTTCTAATAGATGGGTATACATGGGGGAAGGTAACTTAAATATGTGAAATTTGTGAAAAAACCTCCATGTTGCCATCCTCCAACATCAATCATTATTACTTTGTCACTGTTCATTAGAAACACTTTTAATCCTGGCAATTTTTAGACTTTGTCTAAATGCAAAATAAGTGTAGGCATATTCTGAAGCACTTAATGGAAGCACTTTTATTTTTCTACAGTGTTTCCTGAGGTTATAGGCGGGTGTTTGAGGAGTACATGCGGGTTATAAGCCAGCGGTACCCAGACATCCGCATTGAAGGAGAAAATTACCTCCCTCAACCCATATATAGGTAAGTAAATTTCAGTAACTTAAAAGTAAATTTTTTAATGAATTTTTTTTTCACTTCGGTGAGTAAACTTCTGTGAATTGGTTCAATTAATTGGTTATTATAACTTCTTAGTTGGTTATAATGTACAGAGAAACTCTTTTACAAGTAGCAAGTTTATTTGATCCAAATTTAGAAGAATTTTACTGAAAGAAGGAAAAGAGGAGGATTTTTTCAGAGGTGGCAATCTTTTAAAGATGTGTTTTCTTATATAATTTTTATTTTGGAAATAAATGAAGAACACCCAAATTTTTATACAAAGTCAATGGTGTAAAATTCCGTGCTGTTAATAGGATTTTTAAAGGCTAATGCTGTATAATTTTACAAGTTAATTTTTTATTCATTTAAAGGATATTTAGTTTTGTTTTAAAACTCCACAATGAACTTTAGTTACTATCTTTTTCACTAGTTGTAATTAGTAAGTTCCAGATTTGGTGTCTAGAAAATGTCTGTATACATATACTTGAGTTAGGAAGTTTTTGAATTAGGTGAGAAATTGTGGCTTCTGATGAATTTATATATATTTTTTTCTTTTGATAGACACATAGCATCTTTCCTGTCAGTCTTCAAACTAGTATTAATAGGCTTAATAATTGTTGGCAAGGATCCTTTTGCTTTCTTTGGCATGCAAGCTCCTAGCATCTGGCAGTGGGGCCAAGAAAATAAGGTATGTAACTTAATAGTTTGGTAGCTGTAGGTTTTTAGGTTGTCAATGGAAATATTTTACTGGATTGTTGTGTACTTGTTGCTGATTCACCTGTCCACGTGTATTATTTCAGCTTCAATCATTTTTTAATCTTTGGGCAAGACACTTAACCGTTTTTGGACTTAGTTTTTTGTTTGTATTTGTTTTTCTTTTCTTGGCCTTCGTTTTTATGTTTATGTATTAAGAATGATTAGCTCTTATCTTTTTACTATTTTTTTTTAAAGTTTATTTATTTTGATGGCGGGAGAGGGGAAGGGTCAGGGACAAAGAGAGGGACAGAGAAAATCCCAAGCAGGCTCCGCACTGTCAGCACAGAGCCCCACACAGGGTTCTAACTCAAGAACTGTGAGATCATGACCTCAGCTGAAATCAAGAGTCGGACGCTTAACAGGCTGAGCTACCCAGGCGCCACATCTTTTTACTATTTGAAGGATAGTGAGGTGTGACTTTAGTAGAACCTGGGCACAAAATAATTTAATACCGGATATTGATTATATAGATTAGGTCAAATCATATACAAAGAACATAATATACATAGAATGCAAGGCTTTTATACCAAACAATATGGGTATTAATGGGTTTATTCACATTAAAAATGGGGTTTCTGCTGATTTGTTCTTATTAAAATTTTCTGTTTTTATTACTTGTCCTTTGACTCTTCTGTTCAATCAGTATAAATAGACATACACATCTTGTGCTGTCCCTTCTCCTTTGTAGGGTCTTGCTGTAGCATACATTCTTTTTAGGTATCTTTCATTTGTTTCACTTAAAATCATCTTTTTCTGGAGGCTCTTTCTGCTATGAGAAATACAGTTTTATTTCTCTCTTGGATGAGATTGCTTCTTAGGTTTCCTTCTGAGAAGTATTCTGGTTTCTGGTCTTGTTCTTTAGTTCTAGGCTGATACTACTTTTAGTGGACTCCTACATAGCTATGCTTTTTCTTTTTTTTCTTAGGAAAAAACTTATTTCCAGTAACAGGCAAGGCTTCTTAAAATAAACATCATCAGGTGCTACCTCTCACTGAACTGTGTCTCTACCCTGTTATTAGTAAGATTGCTATGCATAAGATTAAGAATTAGAAGTTAAGTACTCATGACGTTTTGTGTTACATTTATTAATTCTGTTGATTCCATCTTTAGTGCATTTTACTTCTGAAGACATATAACATTATTGATCTATGGAAGAGGAATATACTTGAAAGCTGTAGTTTTCATGCAACTTCCTTGTGTATTGTTTGCATGAAAATAGACATATTTCCAAATGTGAGAGTAACCTTTAAGAAATTAAAGCCTACCTAGTTCAAGTGGGACTGGGAGGAGAGCTCTTTCTCTTTTGCTATGAGCATTTTTATTAACTTTTTTTGAAACAACTTGCTGTGAATTGATATCTTCACTACATCCTGCTTTTTAGTCAGGTGATTTTATTAAAACTTTTCTGTCCACCAAGGAACTTCTCTTTGGAAAGGGTATAGGTACGCATTCAAAAGGGAAGTGAATGTAATTCAATATGCAAGTGCTTTCTCTTACCAATTTTTTTATTTGACTCAAAATGATTTGTTTGGAACGTGGACAGGTTGTATTGAATACATGGAGTTGCTCTTTATTGCATCACTAGTCTCTTGTGAATTCATACCTTACATTATAAAAATGGTGAAATAAACCCTTCTTTTGCTAGTATTCATTTGTGTAACTTATTAAGGCTATTACAAGATCTCGAGAAATTCTGTCTCTGCATTATGAATATATATTCTTCAGTGTGTATACAGCTGTGAATGAATGTTGCGTTTTTCTTATTCTGTGTATGTTATCTGAACATATAGAAGAGCAATAATAGTCTGTATAGAAACTTTTAAAGTAGATTTAAAAACAATCATTACCAAATAAAAATGAGTCTGTATATTTAAAAGATTACTGTGTCTTCAGTTGTAATATTGTTTTGTCTTTAAAATAACTTTGCCTGTTGTACTTAATTATATTTTCTTTTAGGTCTATGCATGTATGATGGTTTTCTTCTTGAGCAACATGATTGAGAACCAGTGTATGTCAACAGGTGCATTTGAGATAACTTTGAATGGTGGGTTCTGAATAATTTGCGTTTTATAACACATTTTTTATTTTTTTTATTTTTTTTAATGTTTATTTATTTTTGAGACAATGCGAGAGACAGAGTGCAAGCAGCAGAGGGGCAGACAGAGGGAGACACAGAATCTGAAGTGGGCTCCAGGCTCTGAGCTGTCAGCCCAGAGCCCAACGCAGGTCTCGAACTCACGAACCGTGAGATCATGACCTGAGCCAAAGTCGGACGCTTAACCAACTGAGCCACTCAGGCGCCCCGAATTTTGTAACACATTTTAAATGATTTATAATGACCTTTAGGCTTTTCTGTTTTCCATAATATGCAAAATTATCACTTTCTATGGTCCTCATCTCCCCTGGCTTGAGAATTATATCCATATGATGACTCCTGAATGTACTCAACAGAGTTCTAGATCTTTCTTCTAGGTGCTATACTTGGGAATCTTAAACTCCTACTCCCAATCTATTGATTGCCTCTGCTTCCTGCAATTCTTGTGCACTCCAATTTGCTCCTTCCATGGCATTTCTTGTTTATTTATAATGGCATCATTATCATTCTACCCAGTTACCGATGTCAGAATCCTAGGATAACCTCAGTTTCTCCCTTACTCTCCATATCTGATGGATTACTAAGTCTGATTCTTAATTCTGCCTTCTACATTTCTCAAAAATCTACTTCTCTTTATCTTTATTACCACCACTCTAGTCCACGCCATAATTATTTTGTTACCCTCTAATACATTCTCTAAACCAGAGGTTGTCATATATGACCTATGAGCTAACAGTAGTTTTTACACTTTTTTAATGGTTCCAAAACATCAAAAGAATATTTTAGGGCACAAATTAAATGAAATTCAAAATTTAGTGTTTATTACCTAAAGTTTTGAGTTCCGTCAAAAAATTTGTGGAAATTTAGTTCTCTGGTTACCTTTGTGATTTCTTGGATTTTGTCTCGATCTGTAAAGCCTAAAACATTTATTATCTGGCTTCTTACAAAAAAATCTGCTGATACCTGCTCCAAACAGTGGGGTGATTTTTTTCTTTTTTTTAATGCACATCATTTTCGTCTCATTGCTTTACTGCCTCAAGTTCATTAAGTGGCTTTACTTTGTCCTCAAGATAAAGACCAGAACATTTAACATAGCCAAAAGGTCCTGCATGATGTAGACTAGGGATTAGCAAACCATGGCCATGTGTACTCTCTGTCCTGCTGCCTGTTTTTTAAATAAGATTTTATTGGAACACAACCATGCCCTTGTTTTGCCTGTTGCTTCTTTCAGACTACAATTAGAGTTGAGTAGCTGTGATAGACTATATGTCTTTGCAAGCTGAAAATGCTTACTTCCTGGCTCTTTATAGTTTGTTGACTCTGATCTAGTCCCCATTCACCTATCCAGCCTCTCTTGTACCACTCTTCTCCTGTATTTCAGCTCTTACTTTTAATACCTTTCAATTTTAATAATACCTCTCACTTTTAATAATAATTGCAAAGGCTCCTTTGTAGCCTCCCCTGTGTCCCTCAGCATCTTCTGCTTTTAATTCTTAATACACAGTTGTGATTTGTAGCTATTTTGTATAGTACTTTCTGTATTTCCCCTACTGGAATGTAAACTATACAACGGTGTAATTACAGAAGTGTAATTCTTTGGTTCACTTCTGTATCCTCAGCTGTATGTATAGACAATAAATATTTGTAGAATGAACACTTATTATAGACTCATCTTTAATTTTAGGGGGTGGTACTGTTTATTTTTATAGATGTGCCTGTGTGGTCCAAGCTGGAATCTGGTCACCTCCCATCCATGCAACAGCTTGTTCAAATTCTTGACAATGAAATGAAGCTCAATGTGCATATGGATTCAATCCCACATCACCGATCATAGCCCAACCTATCAGCACTGAAAACTCTTTTGTAAGTAGTTTAAAAATACAATAACTATTTATATCAGCAAGGTACTAGATATTCTAGTGTCTGTTATCACTTGAGTTCCCAACTTAAGATTTAATAGATGGATGTTTTCTTTATTAAAATTGATTAAGTGATCAAGAGCATTTTGGACCTGCCAAAACAAGGTAAGGTTGTGCTAATAATTTTATCTTCAAGGCTTAAAAGCTGGGCCTGTAACGTCATTTTTTGGACTCTGAACTCCTACTAATGGTCAGAATTGGTATATTACGCTAGAATATTTATATACATATCTTCCCTTTACCTGCAACTAACTAGTTGCTAAGAGTGTGCAGATTCTTTTAACATGGTCAAGATAGAAAAGTTATAAGCAAATGTGTGTGAACACAGAGAGGTGAATATGAGTTAACTTTTGCTTAGCAGAGATGTTCTCTGTTCTCTTCTTATTAATAAGTTGATTTTATAAGAGTGAAGTTTGAAATAAAATACTCTTTTTTGTCTATGTCTTTCAGACATTAAGGGATTTTTTGCAAGAGCAGCGTGACTGACATTATGAAGGCCTGTACTGAAGACAGCAAGCTGTTAGTACAGACCAGATGCTTTCTTGGCAGGCTCGTTGTACCTCTTGGAAAACCTCAATGCAAGACAGTTTTTCAGTGCTGGCACATTTTGGAATTCTGCACATTCGTGGAGTGCAATAATACTGTATAGCTTTTTTTTCTTCCCCAAATTCACTCAGTTAATAGTTTTTAAAAAATGTAGACATTACTACTTGTACCTTTTTTTTCCTTAGTCATACTTGGAAAAGTAGAAAATTGAGTTACAATTTGACTTTTTTTCAAAGATGTCTGTTAAATCTGTTGTGATTTTATATGAATTTTCCTTTTTTATAGTTTAAAATTGATCTTTTTGGGAATACAGCTGAAGTTCCCAAAAACTTTATAAGAGTTTATCAGGCATCTTTAATTTGGTCATGTCCAATTTATATAGTTTTCAAAACACTGCAGATTGTGAACAGTGCATTATATGAGATAATGGGGGGAAATCCTATATCTAGAGTACTCTACCAATTTGTGTGTGTATGTGCGTGTGTGCGTGTGTGATTACCAGAGAATTACTAAAAGACCAACTGCTTTTTAAATACTGTTATGTAGTTCAAGTGTCTTGCCTTGACCAATCTAATGAGTTGATTAACTGGGCCTTTATACCTAACTCAATAAAAAACTAAGCGGATGTAAGTTAAATAAAAAGTTTGAATTTATTGCCCAGCGTACCTATTAACCTTATATTTAAAATTGTCTTCCTCAATTTTTGTTATTTCATAAGGAACACACTTTAGATTCACACACAGTAATAAGTCATTTACCATTTTTAGGATAACTGAAACTCATTTCAAAGTTCAGTTGAATCTCTTTACAACATTAATTTTAGGTGAATGGAGACTACTTGCCTAATAATTTAACTTGTTTACCATCATATATCAGAATTTTATTATATTTAAGGAACAAAACTGAAAAGTTTTTTATTCAGTGAATTTCATATCTTTCCAGAGTTCTAAAAAGATAGTTTTTTTTTTAATAAAAAACGTAAACTGATGGACTGTAAGTAATTTAGTGGAAATAGGATCATAATGTAGAAAAATAGTCCTATAGCAACAGTCTTAACATATTTTAGCTTCCATATGGGAATAGGAATGATAGGTCTAGATTTGTTACTAGAAATAAAGTGATTTGAGGAAAAATTATGAGCTAATTCAACATTTGGTCTACCGAACACTTAGCACAACCTTATACTTCATTTATCACTGGATATTTGTTGAACTGATGTCTGGTAATCATCATGATTTTACAGCCTCACGGTGGAATATACTGTGATCTCTAGCTAACAGGAAGTTAGTCTGATAATTCACTTCAGGAAATTGATTTAATGGCTTGTCCTTTTAATTAAGACTGCAGAACTGTTAACCTAAGTTCCTATAATGGCAAGAGTCAATACAATTTAAGCTGGAAGTTACTAAGAGGTTATTATTCAGGTGTAATATTTTATCTTTGCCTAGGGCTTAAAACCTTGTTAACTTAATTAGTACTAGCCCAGACTTCCTGTCTCCTGTAAAGTGAACACAGTGCTCAGTGTGTTTAGGGTCTTTCCTCAGCTGATGGCCATTCCACTAGTGACAAGTTAACCTTTTGGCATTTAGACCTTCCAAACTCAAGCCTTGGGTATTCCCATGTATCTGACAGGTTAACCTTGAAGAACCTGTGATTAAATTTTAACTTTTTTTCATGTTTGTCTTGGGTGAATAACTTGTCTTTTGGAGAATAGCTTTAAGTGGCTTAGATGCTGATAAAACTCAGTGTCTTATTTTGTTGACACTCATCTCAATATTGTTTTATCTTTGACCATATTTAAATCTAGGATTTAATAGTCTAGTGAAAAAATTAGTGGGAAGCATGAATATTGAAAACAATATGGAAAGGGGGAAAGTTAAAAAGAAAGTATTTAGAATTAGTTTATTATATTTCTAACATTTCAGAATTTATTAGTTGCTTACAAACTGGTATGGCTGTGTTGTTTATAAATGTTTATGTACTATGTTAATTAGAAGACCATAGAACATTACAACAGCTTGCCTAATGTTATTGGTGTGTTTACCACAGTTGCTCTTGTGGACGAAATTACTTGTTAGATTAATAAAAAAAAAAAATCTGTTGGCAAAATATGGCTTTATACCTCAGTATCAAGATATACAAAACATATACTTCAGAATATAAATACATTTTTTATGGCATTAACATTAGTGACAGCAGTTGGTCAGACTTTACCATTACCAAAATCCAACAGGAGTCCAATGATGATTCTTTCTTATTTTGAATGTTATTAGTTTGGGACCTTGATTGGTTGGTATTTTATCACTGTCATAATTTTAAATAATTCAGATTTTAAAACTAGCCTGCAGATTTCTAAAGCATGATTTGGTGATATTCAATACTAAGGCTTTAAAAAAAAATCTCTTGAGAGAAACATGAGGGATTGTAAAGTTTAGTGGCTTACTACGATAGCATTGTGAAAATAAACTTACGTTGAGCTGATGTGAAAGGAACCCCTCTTCTGTGGAATTAAATCTATGCTAGGACACTTCACATAACAATTGTATTTAGGAAATTTTATTTTGTAAAAATTGTTGGTATCAAATAGCATGTTCTCTTTCTAATGCTTTTTTAACCCAGCCAGTGCTAACACTTCTCCTCCCTCTCGGTCTGGTACTCAAGTCTTCCTGCTCTTGGATTGTAAACTGCTTCTCAAGCCTTATGGTCCCTTTGTGTTTCAGTGTTGCTGAACTAACAACAGGTCTGTAGCGTGATTCTGTGCTGGGTTGGAGCAGAGAGCAGCAGTTTACGTCATTGTCCATCATTACCCCCAACCTCCAGAATTTCTGAGAAAGTAAAAGTGACATTCCCAAATCTGTAGAAAAATAATATGAGGACGTTCCCTCTTGACTGATAGAGGCAATTTAATGATCTCACAAGAGGAAACAAAGTGCAGATATTTTAAAAAAATTCTGGTGAGCCTCTCCATTCCATGGTCCTGGGCTCTTTTTCCCTAGGCTTCAGAAAAGCGAATAGATATGAACTTAGTTCCGAACTGTATCTTGAAGAAAAATATAAACTGGTCTCAGAGTGGGAAGAGTGTTAAGTTGCCTGCTCTCTATCAAAGCTTTTTAGAATGTTTTCTGTTGCCTGTGTTGAGCTTGAACGAAATAAAAAGGAACATGATAACTATGTAAATATACTGCAGCATTAGTTTCAAAACTTTTTGTGTGCCTAAGAATCATTGGGACAAAGTCCTGGATGCCATCCATAGAGATTCGAATTCAGTTGATCTGAGATGGGACCCAATAATTTGCATTTCAGACAGGCTTCCCGATAATGCTGGTGCTGTCTGTCTGTAGTCCACACTGAGGAGCACTGCACCATAGAGCAGAATGCAGAAAGAAGGCTTATGACTGAACCTGCAAGAAAGTGTACCACATGGAACAGAAGAAAATGTCCATTTGCTTCATGTTTATAGAGTGACTCAAGAATTCAGTAAAATGGGAACTCAAAGAGGAAACAGAATGCGAGGAGCGGGAGATTATGTTTCTAAGAAACATTGAGGACTCAGTTGTCCCAAGTAATCTGTTTTATCTATGTGGCAAAGTTGTGTAGTTATCCTTTGTTGGGTTCGTATTTTAAAACTTTTTAGGGGCGCCTGGGTGGCTCAGTTGGTTAAGCACCCAACTTCGGCTCAGATCATGATCTTGCGGTTCATGAGTTCAAGCCCCTCATTGGGCTCTGTGTGACAGCTCAGCGTGTGGTGCCTGCTTCGGATTCTGTGTGTGTCTCTCTCTGCCCTTCCTCTGCTCACGTTCTGTCTCAAAAATAAATAAACATTAATAATTTTTTTTTAACTTTTTAGATAGATGTTTTAAAAGGAAATGTTAAATCTTTGGGTCTGTAATTGATTTTAATTGCCAGATTTTCTTAGTGCAAAAGAGGCGATATGCCTGCATTATGCTTACATTTAATAGTGACTACTGATCTTGATTTTTACATAAAACAAATCTATTTAAATTCTTACAATTCTGAGTAGAGAAAATGCATACTTTTAGTTTTATTGTAGTAATCAGAATAGAACTCTTAAAATCACGAGGGAAACCCAATCTGAATTAAGCCCCTGCACCAAAGCAAAGGATTTACTGGTTCATGTAAATGAAAAATCCAGTGTAGAGTTGGCCTCAGGGATTCAGATGTGATTATCAGAACTCTCTAAGTTGGTCTCATTTCTCCATGAGCCTTCACCAAAACTGGGGAGAAGATTTTGTGGGATTGGGGAGGACGAGGGAGGAATGAGAGCACAGATAAAGTCTCAGAAGATTGCTCTGGTGCAGCTGGGGTCACGTTCCTATCTTTGAATTTTGAAGCCACTCTAAAAATATTGTCCTCTGTTAATTAACCCTTTCTTTCCTCTAATCAGTGACTTTTCTCCCTCTACTCAACCTCCTTCCTATTCAGGATTATAATTGCTTAAGACAAGTTTATGACTTTGTAGGTATAAGCTGCTCAGATTAAGTGCTTAGCTGTTTGGGAATTAATCTGGAATGGATAGAGCCAGCATTGGGTCGCTTGGCTTGGTTAATAAAGGTATTAGAGTCTCAGCAGCAGGTTGCTCGCTCTATTCCCTCAGGCCACTGGCAATGCTCATTTACTTTGTGTACTAGCAACTCTTAGCAGAGAAAAAAACAACTACTGCTCCTTTGTTTATTGTTACTCTTGAGTTGCTAAGAGCACATCTGTTTGCAGGTGAGTGTGCTGATGACATTTTCCCTTAAACATTCTTTTTCGAACTGTTAGAAAATCTACAGGATTTCATCTCTTAATAGCTCACAGAATTTAGAGATGAGACACTAAATGTTATTAAAATGTATGTTTAAACAATAGGCTACCTATTGTGATTCTCCCAGTAAAATTCTGTAATGTACAGATATATGGAAATTTGGTGTCGTGAAAAATTTTCAGATCTACCTCAATACTTCAAAGGAAGATGAAGAGAGGTTAAGTATCTCGGCCATGGTTCTTTAGCTTGAGATAGTGCTGCAACGAAAAGAAAAGGAACAACCCCCCAACGCCCCCCAAGCTCCATCTTTGGTGAGGCCTGGGGAAGGAGGAGAAAAAGCAAAGAGGGCTTTGTTACAAATTGCCCCAGGTCAGAAGAGAAGAGACAGTAACAAAGCAAACTTCAAAACGTAATCTCCCTTTTGCTTCACAACTGTTTCTTTACTTTTACTTCAGCTAGGATGCACCGGAATTTTCCAAATCACCCAAACCAATAAAAAGGCCAGGGAGTGCAGGAGACACCAGGAGGAAAGGCAAGTTTGCATGACAAATTCTTACCCTCACATAAACAGATGCAAGCCACAGATTGATTCAGCCTGTTTCCCCACCTTCCCTAAAAGTGGATTTATGAATTGCGGTTTTTCTGACCACTTACCCTCTTCACTGCTTATGTGATAATTGCAAAGCATATGGAGAGATTTCCATTTACGTGTCCTAGGCAAGGAGGTTACCTCCTGCATAAGATGAGTTTAAAAACACCACGCCTGCCTCTGAGCTGGAGTTTGGATCGTATGTTCTCTTCAAGTTCTTGGATTTTTAATTCACCAAAGATTCTGCATTCCACGAGAATTCTCCATTCTCAGTGCTTCTGCTGAGGAACAGGTCTGCCTGGGACCGGGGCTTGATGTGACCCATTGCAAAACAATTTTGTTGACCTCTTTTAGTTTAAAATCCATGTGAAAGATTTTGTTTCACTCCAAGTTGTTGATGTTCGTTTTAACAAGAATATTTATTTTTAACTTCCTAAAGCTTCAAGCAAAATTCATCCCCTTAAAAAATTGTGTTTCTCCTGAGGCTGTGTGTAACTCCTCCATGGCATCTTATTTCTCTTGGGGGAGCGTGCGTGTGTGTACACATCATCCTAAGAAACAGAGTGAGCTACGTTAGAGGCTCGTTTCCTTTAAACTTCTATAAACTTTCTGTCCAGTCTGTAGTAAAGCGCCATGCTTAAGAATTACTATAGTGACTGAAGGAGTAGGTTCCAGGAAATTTGTACCCAGAAGACGCATGTGGAAAGATCCTGAGAAGCACAACTCCAAGTTATAAAATGTTGAAGAGTGTTACGATACCAAAAAGCTAAGTAAATACCGTACAGAGTAACGTAATGACAAACATGCTGGAACAAAAGCCTCTGAAAGCCTTGAGGGAGGCAAAAATGGTAGCCCAGTAAGTGCTGCCTGTGAATGAGTAGGTGGATGAATGAATGGGTTTTGTTAAGGCAGTGGCTCTCGACTGTGGGGGTTTTATTCTCTAGGGGACGTTGGTGAGATACTTTTGATGACACGACTGGGAGGCAGGGTGTGTTGCTCCCAGCAGCCGTGAGCAGAGCCAGAGATGCCGCAGATTAACCCACAGTGTCCAAGGCAAGCTTCCACCACAACAGAGAATCTGGTCCAAAATGTCAGTAGGGCCGGTGTTGAGAACTCTGGGTTACAGTTAGAGTGGGACAAGGGTGCTGGGAAATGCGAAGAAGAAGACTGAGCAACAGACTAGTCAGGAGACACACTCGGGGACATCTGCTCATGCAGAGTGACTCAGAATGGAGCCTCACAACCACAGCCTCCAGCTGGGACCTGGGAGGGGAAGTGCCTTAGCTCAGCCAGCCCCTTGGGGTGGGGGAGGACAGCCCTTTTCTAACTGAGCCTGAAAGGGATTTGCTGTCAGCGAGGCCTGGTGTGCTCTCAGAGCATCCCCTTTGCCTCTTTGAGATGTTTTCTGTGTTTACATTTAAAATTACCTTCACAGAGGAAGCCTTTCATTCCAATAATGAAATAAAGGCTAAATTGGAGGTGACAAACATTTTCATGGGAAAGACTGTCAAATGTAACAAGCCAACGAATAAATTGCCCTTATTAAATCCTTTTTCTTTTTGAATAGGAAAAAATGTCACAGAACTTTGCTTACTGTTGGTAGTGGCCCACCCCGGAGGACAGAAGTGGGTACAGAAAGGCTTCAGTGTTTCCCACGGAAGTTCCTGTTTCCTTGGAATGTGTGCTAAAGCGAAGCTTTGAAATACATAACCTAAGGAGGTGGGGGGGTGGGGGTGCCCGTGGGCGGGGAGATTGATTTTGGGGAGGTTTCCCCCTCCTCCTCCCTGAAGTATTTGCATTAATTAGTTGGATGGTAAGAAGTGATAACATTCCATACCACTGGAGTCCAGAAATGTTTTCCAATAATTACAATGTATTTTAATCATCTGGGCCTCTACCTTTCCTTAGGCTGACTGAGGCGGGGGAAGTAGCTTTAGAGTCTGCACTGAGAGCCAAGCAAATCCGCACTTGTAAGTCAATCCTATTCTTGGAATTTTCCTGCTTCAGAATAACACTTCCATTTAGTCCCTTAAAAGCTCTTTTTGGAGGGGTTTCTGTGTGTTTGGTAACGTGAAGGATAAAAGTTGCGAAGATGTGTAACACAATTTCTCCATTCAGGGAGCTTAGAACAGAAGACACACAAAAATGTTAAACATGGCAAATCCTGATACAAGAAGCCTCACAAGAGGGCCCCCGGAGCAGAGAAGGATGGGACATTGGATTTAAGCCCTTGAAGATAGAATTTTCAATACATGGATATGAGGGGGGGTGGCACAGAAGGAACAGCGTTTTAGAGATCAGAAAGCACAGAGGCACAGGGTCTTTGTGGCTAATTCCTGTAGGGGAAGGGGTCCAGAGCATAGCATATGGAGGAGGGGCAGGGGACGAGGGATGATACAGTGGGAAATAGGCTGGAAAGGTGGGTTGGGGAAAGATGATTGAGGGCATTAAGAGCTGAGGAATTGGGCTGTGTTCTATGGATGATAGCCACAGAAGGTTTTTGTGTGGGTGAGCAGTGAGATCAGATCTGGATTTTAAGAAGTGAGTGTGGCTGTATTCCCACCAACAGTGCAAAAGTATTTCTCTTTCTCCACAAACTGATGCAGCCACTGTGGAAAACAAAAGTAGAACTACCAGGGCACCTGGGTGGCTCAGTCAGTTAAATGACCAACTTTGGCACAGGTCATGATCTTACTGTTGGTGAACTCACCAAAGCCCGCATCGGTTCTGTGCTGACAACTCAGAGCCTGGAGCCTGCTTCAGATTCTGTGTCTCCCTCTCTCTCTGACCCTCTCCCGCTCATGATCTGTCTCTTTCTCTCTCTCAAAAATAAACATTAAAAAAAAAGTAGAACTACCCTACAACCTAGCAATTTCACTACTAGGTATTTATCCAAAGGATACAAAAATTCTGATTTGAAGGGGCACGTGGACCCCAATATCTGTAGTAGCACTATTAACAATAGCCAAATTATGGAAATTATCGACTGATGACTGGATAAAGAGGATATGGTGACTGGATAAAGAGGACTAGATATATACTGATGTGTGTATGTGTGTGTGTGTGTGTGTGTGTATATATACACACACATACACACACACTGGAATATTGCTCAGCGATCAAAAAGAATGAAATCTTGCCATTTACAACAACATGGATGGAACTAGAGTGTAGTCTGCTAAGTGAAATAAGTCAGAGAAAGACCAATATGATTTCACTCATGTGGAATTTAAGAAATAAAACAGATGAACATAGGGGAAGGGAAGGAAAAATAAAAACAGAGGGGAGGCAAACCATAAGAGACTCTCAAATACAGAGAGCAAGCTGAGGGTTGCTGGAGGGAAGATAGGTGGGGAGATGGGTTAAATGGGCGATGGGCATTACAAGAGGGCACCAGTTGGGATGAGCACTGGGTGTTCTATGTAAGAGATGAATCACTAAATTCTACTCCTAAAACCAATATTACACTGTATGTTAACTAACTTGAATTTAGATAAATTTTTTTAAAAAAGGGATTCTGGCTGTAGTGAGGATACAGGGTGGGAATGGAGGGGAGGCTGGGAAGGGGAAAGAAATATCCAGAGGCTCTAACAAAATCATTATTCTGGCATTCTCTTAGCATCTCTTTAGACTTCTTTGACCTTGGAAATATATACTGTAATTTATTCAATTAAAAAAACCAGTGTGAGCTTTTGTGGTTACAGTCCCTTTGTATTCGAGTTTTCTTTTACTTTAGGGTTCCGTATCACACTGAAACTAGACTCCCTCAGAATTCTCCTCCTTTAAATCTAAAGTTTCATGTTTACAATACAGCTTTTAACCCTTGGGTATCATTTACATTCCTCTCGGTATCTATTTTCTGCTCATTGCCTAAGGAGCCTCCCTTCTTGCCCTGAGAGCATGAAATTCACTGTAATTAAAGTGCCTGGTGGTTTAGTGTGATTGTTCTTTCTTGTTTTTCTGAGACGTCATCCTTGCCCTCTGTGGCCCAGCCCAGGGTATAATCTTAATTAACATCTACAGTCCACGTCATGTGAGTACTGATTTCAGGAAGGACACTGAGCCTAGACCTTCACTTAGGGGGTTAATTTTTCTTATTAATTCCAAGGAAAATTGTATGATGGAAAGTAAACTGATTACTCCCTTGAACTGAATGAGAACTCCATGTCAATACAAGTATGAACAGGACCAGAAGTGTTATCTTGATGAAGTCTGAAATCTTGCTAGGACTCTGCTGGGCTGCCTGATACATTTAGGATTCTAACTCCCACCCCAATCAAAATGGCATAATGTACTTGTTTTTTTCCTGGAGAGTAGTGGGTGGTGACTGAAGATTTCTCAAGTGTCCCTCATGGTGGGGTTGTGACTCTCCATCTTTTTCTCTTCTCAGAAATTCATTTAATTGGGATTAACTGCAACTGAACCTTCCTGAATAGACTAGAGAAAGATGAGATATGTGAAATGACTATTTTCAGAAATTGGACAGCAGGCAGTGCAGGACCTTGATCCCTAAGAGGGAAATAACAAGGAACTACATACAATGGCGTAGGCTTTCTCTTGGAGGCCGTACTGACGTAGTCTGCTATAACAAAATATCATAGGCTGAGTGGCTTAAAAAACAGAAATTTATGTTCTTACAGTTAGGAAACTAGAAGGCCAAAATCGAAGTGCAATCAGGGTTGGTTCCTGGTGAGGCCTCCCTTCTGGCTTGTGGATGGCTGTCTTCTCACTGTGTCCTCACATAATCTTTCTTCTGTGGCCACATGGAAAGAGAGAAAGAGAACCGTGTGTCTCTTCTTAGGACACCAGCCTGGGCACCTGGGTGACTCAGTCAGTTGAGCATCCAACTCTTGATTTCAGCTCAGGGTTGTGGTATCAAGCCCCATGTCAGACTGTAATGAGCATGGAGCCTGCTTGAGATTCTCTCTCTGTCTCCCTCTGTCACTCTCTCTCTCTTTAAGTGGGGGGCGGGGGGCGGGGGGGAACCAGTCCTATAGGATTAGGGCCCCACTCCTATGACCTCATTTAATTACCTTACCAAAGGCCCTGCCTCTAAATGTAGTCACATTAAGGATTAGGGCTTCAGTATGTTGGAGGGAACACAATTGAGTTGGTAACAGAGGCACTTTCCAGACCAACGTGCAGAGATCCCAAGCAGAGCGCAGTCGTTTTACTAAGCTGAGGAGGCAGATTGGAGTTCAAGGAAGTGGCTAGAATTTTAGGAAAGAAACCACAGAGGTGGGAGCTATGTGAAGAAAGACCTCCAGAAGTCTCCATAGTTCTCTTGAGTGTAATGCTGAAACCCCATGAGGCTGTACAAAGAATGGAGGGTTGTAGGAGCATGATTCCCAGAGCTCAGAAAGGCTGAGAATCATTCATGTGCTGAGCTGCTAGAATGGAGACGTATACATGTAGGACATTCAGTCAAGACTCCAGAAGGTTACCCCTTGGCAGTAGGGCTGAACTAGCCCAGAGTAAAGACTGCCCTCAGCTCACACCAATAAGCTTAATAACAAGCCTTGAAAGGCTCACCATGATCCAAAATTAACCTAATTGCCTCACAGAATGCTCCTAACGCCCTGTAAAGGAAACAATAAAATTTAACAATCCCCAATATAGAGTTTGTGATGCTGATTTAACAAAAAAATTACTGCGCGTGGAAAGACTCAGGAAAACGTGAGTCATAGCCAGGAGAAAAAACTGATAAATGGAAGCTACCCAGAAATGACTAACATGATGGAATTAGCAGACAAAGATTTTCATACAGTTTTTTTGTTGTTGTTGTTTTTTTTTTTTTTTTTTTAACCATTTATTTATTTTTGAGAGACAGAAACCGAGAACGAGCAGGGGAGGGGCAGAGAGAGAGAGAGGGAGACACAGAATCTGAAACAGGCTCCAGGCCCTGAGCTGTCAGTACAGAGCCAGATGCGGAGCTTGAACCCACGAACCATGAAATCATGACCTGAGCTGAAGTCAAATGCTTAATCGATTGAGCCACTCAGACACCCCAATGCAGTTTTTATACACATGTTCAAATATTTAAAAACATGAATACAATCACAAGAGAAATTGGATGTATAAAAAAGGAACCAAATAGAACTTCTAGCAGCGGAACAATGCAATATCTTACGTGAATAATTCACTGGAGAAGCTTATAAGATTAGACACTGATGAAAAGGTCAGTGAATTTGACACAGCAAAAGAAACTAAACTGAAGGAAGAGACAAAAGACTGAACATCAGTGACCTGTGGGACAATATTATGAGAGAATTTTTGAGTAACCAAAGTCTTGGGGCAGAGAGAAGAAAATATTTGAGAAATAATGGTGAAAAATGTTCCCAAAAGTCTGTGTTTTGTTGAAATATAATTCACGTGCCACACAATTCACTCATTTAAACTATACAAGTTGATGTTATTTAGTATATTTACAGGCTTGTGCAACTATCATTGCAACCTAATTTTAGATCATTTTTGTCCTCCCTAAATCCCCTCCAATCACAGTCGGTTTTAGAGTAATTTCATCACCTTCAAGAGAACCTCCAATACGATTATAATTAGAACTGGCTGGAGCAGACATCCTTGAATATTCCTGATTTTGGTGGAAAGCATCTAGTCTTTCACCTTTAAGTCTGATACTAGCTGTGAAGTACCTAGAGATGTCCTCTATCAAGGTGAGGAAGTGCCCGTTTTTTCTGCGGTTATTAAAATGATATTTTCTCTTTATTCTATGTTATTGTCTGTTACATTAATTGATTTTCAGATGTTAAGCCAACCTTATATTCTTCGAATAAATTTCACTTGGTCACGATGTATAATCTTTTTTATATGTTGCTGGATTCGGTTTGCTAGCATTGGTTGAGAATTTTTACATCCGTATTTCCAAGCCACATAGATCTTTAGTTTCTTTTCTTGTGCAATTTTTGTCCAATTGGCTATCAGGGTAATACTGGCCTCATAAAATGGGTTAGGAAGTGTCTGTTCCTCTTCTGTTTTTTGGAACAACTTGTGAAGAATTCGTATTCTTCTCTGCATGTTTGGTAAAAATTTACCATTGCTGCTCTTTTCTTTGGGCCTGAGCTTTGTAGAAAGTTAAAAATTACTGATTTGATCTCTTTACTTATTATAAACCAAGTCCCATTTTCCATTTCCTTTTTTGAATTTTTTTAATGTTTATTTATTTTTGAGAGACAGAGAGAGACAGAGTGCAATTGGGGGAGGTGCAGAGAGAGAGGGAGACAGAATCCAAAGCAGGCTCCAGGCTCCATACTGTCAGCACAGAGCCTGATGTGGGACTCAAACTCTTGAATTGCAAGATCATGACCTGAGCCGAAGTCAGACGCTTAACTGACTGAACCACCCAGGCGCGCCTCTTTTATGTCAGTTTCAGCATTTTGTGTATTCCTGGCAATTTCTCCATTTCATTTAAACTACCTGATGTTAGTATACAGTTGTTCGTAGTTTTCCCTTATAATCCTTTTTATTTCTGTAAGTTTGGTAAATGTCCTCTCTTCCTGTTTGAAGTAATTTGAGCCTTCTCTCTTTTCCCTTGGCTAGTCTAGCTAAAGTTTTGTCAATTTTGTCTGTCTTTTCAAAGAACCAAATTTTGGTTTCATTGATTTTTTTTTTCTACTGCTTTTCTACCTTGTGGAAACCAGTAATAAAGAGAAAAGTCTTTAAAACAGCCAGTGGAAAACAAGACACATTGATTACAGAGGAAGAGGTAGCCTTGCAATATAGGAGATAATATAATAGCACTACACTTAAAATGGATGCATTGATTCTTTTTAAAAGTTGATTAAACAAACAAAAAAATCACATTTTCTTTGAGTCTGAGGTTGTCAGTTTGATGTCTGCATGAGACCGTATGCTTTACCAGGAAAAACGCTTCTTCCGTCCCTGAATTCCTAGACAACCACTGTGTCCCTGAGTTCTTCATAGTAGAGGTGGTGATTTTTCTTTCCGGCACAAAGGGAGAGAACAGAACTAATAGGTCCTGCTGATACTACCCACAGTGTAGGCACAAGTCTGTGCTGATCATGATGCTTGTAAGGAAATTTTTTTCTCGCTTAGTTTAGCCCTAACCCAGTCATTATCAACCTTGGCTGTTCTTTAGAATCAGCTGGGAATCATTAAAAAAAGGCTGAAGCCCATCCACATACCAGACCAATTTAAATTTAGAATCTAGTCGTGGAACCAGGCCCTCTGGTTTTGTGCATGCATGTGTGTGTATAAATATAAAAAATATGTGTATATAAAATATGTATATATAGGTATTTGTATGTTGTGGGGATTTTTTAGTGTTTTTATTTACTTTTGAGAGAGAGAGAGACACAGTGTGGGCAGGGGAGGGGCAGAGAGAGAGAGGGAGACACAGAATCCGAAGCAGGCTCCAGGCTCCCAGTCGTCAGCATAGAGCCCAATGAAGGGCTCGAACTCACAAACTGTGAGATCATGACTTGAGCCGAAGCCGGACAGTTAACCGACTGAGCCACCCAGGTGCCCTCTTTGTTTGTTTGTTTATTTATTTATTTTATTTTTTCTATCACATGCGTCTTTTAAAATATATAACAAAGTGGAAAGAATAGTGATTTTCAAACAGGTGGTATGTTAAAGAAGAGTGAGTTTATGTATTTTTTTAAATGAATAAAGGTGGGCATCATATTGCCATAGCATTTAGAGTCCATCAGTCTCATTTTAGAAAGTAACGTTTTACTTCAAAATGTCCAGGTTTACAGTACATTATAGATTGCATTCTTCACAACCACTTAAACTTATTATGAGTCCTTATAGATATCAAATGAAAATTGTGCAAGGGAGAACATGTATTAAAAACATTTTTTTAAGGGCAGGAGAAGGGAAGAGTTAGAAGATCACCAATCTGGATGGATTGCTTTCTTCCTTCTGGAGACCCAAGGGCCATTCACTAGGATATAATTTATTTCAAACCTTGTCTTTATAGTTCAGTGAAGCAGAAATGGACCTGTGCTTTACAACTTCATCTGTTTTATGATTGATGAACAGTAAGCACTACAGAAACCTAAATGTGTGCTTGCAGAATTGTGTGGGTGTTTCGGACATGGCACTTTCTATATATAATCTGTGGGCAACGGAGAAACACGTATGTCTTTGTGGCACAAAGTTACTTTTACTATTGTTAAAATGTATTAACATAGCTTATTTTAATAGTAATAATCAAATCATTCTCTTCTAACGGCATCTTTCACTTCCCGTTAGTACTTTAAATTATCTTGTGGGGCGCCTGAGTGGCTCAGTCAGTTAAGCATCTGACTCTTGTTTTCGGCTCAGGTCATGATCCCACAGTTTGTGAGATCAAGCTCCATGTTGGGCTCTGCACTGACAGCGTGGAACCTGCTTGGGATTCTCTCTCTATCTCTCTCTTTGCTCCCACCACCCCCCCCAACACACACACAAAATAAAAACATTTTTTAAAATCTTAAAAAAAATAAAATTATCTCACCTAACTGATCTATTTCTAGTTCTGTTAATCCTCAGAAGAGAGGTGAGATCCTTTCCTGGTTTGGGAAGGACCATGTGAATGGACTGCTGGGATCTGTGCACGTTTAATTCTGGGTCTTTGTAATAATCACGGTGGCTCCTTCCCATCACTGAGCACAGCTTACCAGCAGGCCGGGTAGCTGTACCCACGTTCTCTCTAGTGGTCACTACAGCCGTGGGAAGTTGATTCTATCCTTTTCAGTTTATAGCTGAGAGAAGTGAGGCTTAGAGAGGTTAAGGATCTAGCCCAAGGGCACAGAGCTACTTGTGGGGAGGTGGGACTTGCCCCTGGATTGTCTAACTGATGATTTCCACTTCAGCACACACCTCTCTGGGCTCTGGCTCTTGGTGAAGAGCATCCAGGTGAGTAACAGAAAGAAGAACATTGGATGGGATCTAAAGACTAGGGCTCGCTTTCTAGTTCCAATGCCTGGTTAGCTGTGAGACCTAAGTAAGTCACTTAGCATCTTGCAGGCCGTGTTGTTCAAAATTTGCAGCATCATGTGAGATTTAAACTGTAATCAGTACAAGAGTAAGACAGAGGATTCATTTGTCCTGTTTCCTAGTTCTTATTTTGTTGTAGAATTAGTGAAAAACCATCATACCATCTTTTGATTACAGAGGAGTTCATAAAACATCATTTGATTTTGTGGAATTGGGAATGAGATTGTTTTTCCCCGTCTCTGTTGAATGGCGCAGTGAGTGGATTGTCAAAGCTTGCAAGCGCATGGGTGTGTGTAGCATCCCTGCTTGATCTTGGCATTGATTGGGCAAATGAATCAGGTGGTATGGGCACAGGAAAATGTAGCACATCTTTTTAGATAGAAAAATATCACCTGCGTGCATTCCAGACAGTCCACGAATTGAATGAACTCGAGTAGAGAATGCCTAAATTGTTCACGTTAAGCTCTGAATCTGGTCTCTGTCTCTGGAGAGTCGTGTAAGGGTTGAGTTAAAGAAAAAACAAGAATACCATTTGTATTAAAGGGACATCACTTATTCTGATGAGGAGAGAAGAAATTTCTAAGTTCCAGCTTACATGGCCTGATTCCCTACTCTAATTTCAAGAGCCCAGCTAAAGCTTCTGCTGACTCAAAGAATTGTTGCTTCTCCTAAAAAAATTGCTTCAAATGCCTTCTGTGTTTGCTCACCTGCTTCTGGTTAGTCTTGTAAAAAAGTGAAAAAGATCAACTTTGGCTATTAAAAATATATATAAAGAATAATTAACGAAGGCCTATGAACTTATTAGCACCTTGCTTGAGAGCTAGTCAAAGCTCCTGTCCCCCCTGTCCCCATCACATACGCTTCAGTGGTAGCACCAGCCTGAAACTTGATGTCTATCACTCCCCTGCCTTTCTTTATACTTTCCTGCATAGGTGTGTCTACCTAAAGGATATATGGCATTGTTTTGCATGTTTTGAGACTTTATATAAATAGAATAATACTGAAGTATTCCTCTGCCCTTTTGATTTTTTCCTTCAAAGTGAGACCGTTTTTGAGGGTTATTTGTGTTGATTCAGATAGTCTAGTTCATTCACGTTCAATGCTGTTTGATATTCCACTATATGAATACACCATGTCTTAGTTGAAGCTGGTAAAACAAGCACCACAGACTAGATGGCTTATCACCAACATGAATTTATTTCTCACAGCTCTGGAAGCTGGGAAGTCTGAGATCACAGTGTCAGTATGGCCGGGTTCTGGTGAGAGCTGTCTTCTGGGTTGCAGACTGCTGATTTCTCCTTTCATCCTTACATGGAGGAAGGAACGTGAGCTAACTCTCTGGGTTCTTTTGATAAGGGTACTATTCCCATTGTTTTGTTTTTAAATTTTTTTTTCAACGTTTTTTTATTTATTTTTGGGACAGAGAGAGACAGAGCATGAACGGGGAAGGGGCAGAGAGAGAGAGAGACACAGAATCGGAAGCAGGCTCCAGGCTCTGAGCCATCAGCCCAGAGCCTGACGCGGGGCTAGAACTCACGGACCGCGAGATCGTGACCTGGTTGAAGTCGGACGCTTAACAGACTGCGCCACCCAGGCGCCCCCATTGTTTTGTTTTTAATGGTTATTTTATTTATTTTTGACAGAGAGCGTGGGGAGGGGCAGAGAGACAGGGAGACAGAGGACCTGAAGTGAGCTCTGTGCTGACAGCTTAGAGCCCAACATGGGGCTGGATCTCATGAGCCACGAGATCATGACCTGAGCCAAGATCAAGAGTCAGACGCTTAACCAACTGCACCACCCAGGTGCCCCAACTATTCCCATTCTGAAGGGCTCTCTATCTTCATGACCTAATTATCTCCAAAGCCCCCACCCCCACCCCCTCCAAATACCACCACACTGGGAATTAGATTTCAACGTATGAGTTTTGGAGGAACACAAACATTCAGTCCATAACAACACAGTTTACCTGTTCTTCTGTCGGTGGACATTGTGTTTTGTGATTACAAACAATGCTGCAAGCACAAGCTTGTTTTTTGTCCTCTTGTGTAAATGTGTGTTTCTCTAGGATTTATCTGTGTAGGGCTGGAACTTCCATGTGTTGGGTTCGCATATCCTCAACTTTACTAGGTAGTGTAGATTGTTGTCCAGAATGATGCCACCAATTTACATTTTCTCCAAAGGTATTTGAGTGTTACTGTGTTTCATCCTTGCCCCCAGCTTATCATTACTGGGTAGGACAGAGAAAAAGTACAGGGCAATGAGCAGTTAGATCAACTCTGCAGACTTGAAACTGTCCTTAAAGAAAAGGATAAGTGTTTGCGGAATAAAATCCAAACTCCTTACCATGGCATACACAGCCCTGTCTTATCTGGCTTCCTCTTACCTGGCCACCCTCCCCGGCCTCCCCTCATTCAGGGTGGCCTTTTTTCTATGACTGGAACATACAGGCAAACTCATTCCCACCTCAGAACTTGTTTTGTCTGCCTGGAACACTGTCTTCCCAGTTCATTGCATGACTGGTTTCTTCTTAGCCTTTAAAAATCAGCCCTTCTGAGAGGCCTCCTCTGACCACACAATTTAAAGGAGTCCCCCTCTTTGTCTTCCTAATTACCCCATGGCTCTCATTCACATTACTCTGTGTGTTTTTTCATTGTATTTATCACAATTTGAAATTGCTTACTTTGTTTCTCTAACCAGAATGTAAATGGCATGAGAGCCACAAACAATGCCTGACACGTGCCAAATCTTTACTGAGTGAATGAATTGCCGCTTTCTCTACTTGGTAACTTGTTACCCCTTCCTATCGCTTCTCTCGCATTCACTGTCCCAGTATTTTGCTGACCACTGGTGTGTAGATTGGGGTGAATGTAGAGGACCCTGATAGTATCCTATATAGACACCCTGTCTAGTGCTATTTATGTCCTTCTGAGACGTCCCAAGATCTCATGCGTTGAATCTATCCACAGTTGAATCTTTCTCCTTTTCTTTTTTTTTTTTAAATGTTTATTTATTTTGAGAGAGATTGAGATAGCGCTAGCAGGAGAGGGGCAGAGAGAGAAGGAGAGAGAGAATCCCAAGCAGGCTCCCTGCTCTCAGCATGAACTGTGAGATCATGACCTGAGCCAAAATTGAGTTGGGACTCTCAACCAACTGAGCCACCCAGGTGCCCTTGAATCTTTCTCTTTGGAGTAAAGTCAGACCATCCCCCTCTAGCCTCAGTGCCTGGAACCGATGACTATCATCCTTCTTTCTCCGTCTTTCTGGAGGTCATTGTGGCTTCCATAAGTGCTTGGTAGAGGATGGGGTTTGCCTTAGTCATCTCTGGCCCTTTCTTGCCAACTGATGGTGTGGAAGACTCCTCAAGGGGCCGAGCATATATGCATTTACTCCTCATCTGGGTAGTGGCGACTTTGTGAGCATCACTTGAATCAGCTGTGATTCCTGAATCCAGCTGACCTACTAAAGGATTACTTGTTGCTTCTGGGAGAACATACGATAATTATTCTGAGACTGACCAGTTGATTCACTCACCTTTGTGCCCTCCACCCCTCGTGACACCTCGTTCCTGGGCTGGGACAGGCGGTCTCTTTGGCGTTCTCCCTGTATCACTTCCAGTCACTGCCCTTAACCTCATTGTTTGTCATGGTCTCTTTTTCCCTGAGGAGAGGGAAATATGTTTTTAAGCTTTGTATCATTAGTGCTTGGCACAAAGTAGTCATTTAATAAGTGTTTATTAAGCAGATGAACAAATAAGTAGATGGAATGAATTCTAGACCTGGAATGAAAACCTGGTTTATTAAGACATTCAGGGTGCCAGCCGGGTGTCTGACAGGAATTTGTAACCCATGGCCGCTCAGCTCCAGAGAAAACCAGGTTTTCCACAGACTGTTGAGGTAAGAACCAGACTTTGAATGAGGCACCGTTAGTCTGTCCTCATCCCGCACTATCAGGCATGGATAGAGCGGCGACCAGGCGCCCAGAATTCTGCTCCACCCCCGTGCGTATCCCCGGCAGAGATTTCACTTTGTTTATTCAGTCAACATTTGTTAAGTGCTTATATGTTTTCACGTGAACAAGGGAGCAAGAAGCAGTGTGTTGCCACTTTACTTCATAGTGTAACACAGAGAAAGCGTCTGTGTTATTTGGACAGTGATTCAACTGAGCATCATCTCTGAAGAATATGGGTAGACGTCGCACTGTCATCTTCGTTTCCCAGGGCCAGTCCTGTAGAGCGGTATGTAAAGAGTGGATGCGAATAGCGGTGTTGTTTTCCGCCCACACTCTTGTGTGCATTGTCTACTGCTGGGTCACCACGAAGCGTGACAGAGAAACTTCAGGGGTTCTCTTTCTGGCTGTGGACACACATACAGTCTCTTTATCACCCACTTTTGATTTGCTAGTTTGGCTCAAATGCGGGTATTCCTAATTTCTGGATTTCACTCTGTGCTGTAGTGGAAAACTGAAAAGACAGTCCCCATCGCTTCTCAGCCTTTTGGCTAAGATCAAGTGTAGTGTCTGATAAGACCCTCCCTCTAAGGAAACGCATAATTTGAAGAGGGTTATCTTTTCATTACAGATTGTCTTGTGCCAGCTTTAGCAAGGGGATTAGGGAAGGTGTGTTTGAAACAGTTCAACTCATTCCATATTGCCTCAATCGTATTTATGTTCTTTAAAATGATTTTATTTTTCTATGTTGAATATATTCCTGAAGGATTCCATACCTTGTGTCTGGAATAAGGTAGAACATGAAATATACACACACAATATTTGTTGTCTTGTAGGAAAATGAAGCAACAGAATAATCATAATAAATTAATTTGAATGAAAATCTATTGTTAAATCTTCTTTTGTGTATTATCTAACATAGTTGGAGAAAAGTGCAGTGCAGTTCTGTGTTTTTAAAAAATTATTAAGTATAACATTTGCTTGTAAATATGTGATTGGCATCCCAAATGTTACCAATTTTATTTAGCACCTCCGTGAAAAGTTAGACTCTAAAAGATTTTGCTTTATTTGTTCATTTAGTTCTTTTATAAGCTGGTGGAAAATTTATAAGTGAAAATGGAAATACTAACAGTTCCAGAAGATACTTGTTTCTTTACTAACAAATAATGTGCATTTAATTTAGTTGGCTTATTTGGTGTCTCTCTGTTAAATAGAGTTTAATTTTCTATAACTTTCTTTGGGGAGTAGAAATTTAGTTTTCTTCCTATCTTTCAAAATTCTTTTTTTTTTTTTTAATTTTTTTAACGTTTATTTATTTTTGAGACAGAGAGAGACAGAGCATGAACGGGGGAGGGTCAGAGAGAGGGAGACACAGAATCTGAAACAGGCTCCAGGCTCTGAGCTGTCAGCACAGAGCCCGATGCGGGGCTCGAACTCACCGACCGCGAGATCACGACCTGAGCCGAAGTCGGCCGCTTAACCGACTGAGCCACCCAGGCGCCCCATATCTTTCAAAATTCTTATTGGCAATGACTGATTTCTCTGCTTGAATTTTTTTTTTTCTTCAAAAACACACCCATACATGAATACAGATAAGGGCCTAGAAATATATAGAGCACAATATTAGAGATGGCCATCACCATGTGGTCGGATTATGAGCACTTTTAAAATCTTTATACTTCTCCGTAATCTCCCAAATTTTCTACAAGGAGATGGTGTTACTTTAACCATTTATGGTGTTAGCATAAAAGGCCACCAACAAAATGTACTTTAAAATATTTGGCTCACACAGTGGAAAAGGTTTGTTTCGGCTAATACTCTGGACATGTTTTTTTACATCTTGATCTCGGCAGGGCTTTGCTGAGCACACTTTGCGGCCAACTTTACCTGGAGCAGAGTGTTTTCATCCCTTTACTTATCAGTTTCATTGAAGTGCATATATGTATCTTCTTAAAAGGTGATCATTTTATCTGTCAAAAAATGTGTAAGATCTGAACTGTGCATAAACAAAATAAAAAAGTAATCCTGAGGTCAGGAATAAAGAGAGACACAGATTTGAAGTACTGCTTTAAGCTCTAAGTACATCAGTAGTTTCTTTAACATTTACATCTGGAGAAACCTACACATTTAAAGTGTTTTCTTCTCCCTCAATTTATGCAGTACTAGTATATGACAACCTTGTGGCCCCAAGAGTTTAATTTTTTTGAAGAGGCTTTTATTGTGAAAAACTGAGAAGAGAAAAAACCACCCATGAGTTAGCAGAATGGATTATTCAAAACTGAGATTGCCTAAAATAGACATATAGAAAAGCTGACACCGATACATAAAATGTGTGGCATACCCCAATATATATAGATACTCAAAATAAGATTTATTATTATTTTTAACAACTCAATCCTTTAAATAAAACTGCCTTGAAATATGACCCTAATAGAATAGTAGATACAGATACAACTATTTTTCACTTGGAAACATTTTTATTTTTAATACATTTTTAAAGAAGCAGCATCAATTTCTTTATTACATGTAATTATCATTTTTAAAGTAACGATAATTTTTTTTTTGAGAGAGAGAGCATGAGTGGGGAAAAGAGGCAGAAGGAAAGAGAGAGAATCTTTTTTCATTTTTTTTAATGTTTATTATTTATTTTTGAGAGAGAGAGAAAGAGTATGAGCAGGGGAGGGGCAGAGAGAGAGAGAGAGAGAGAGGGAGACACAGAATTTGAAGCAGCTCCAGGCTCCGGGCTGTCTGCAGAGAGCCTGACGCGGGGCTCGAACTCACGAACCGTGAGATCATGACCTGAGCTGAAGTTGGAAGCTTGACCGACTGAGCCACCTAGGCGCCCCCCAAAAGAGAGAGAATCTTAAGCAGGCTCCACACTCAGCAGGGAGCCCAACGTGGGACTTGGTCCCCTGAAATCGTGACTTGAGCTGAAATCAAAAGTTGGGTGGGTGCTTAATGGATGGAGCCACCCAGATGGCCCTACAGTAAAGATACTTTTAAATAACATTCTGTCACTAAACATGAAGCGACGAGGGAAAAGATGGGATCTCGTTCTCTCTCCAGTCTCCAATTAACCAAGGCTTTATTCAGTATCCACTATGGGTTCCGCACCCCAAAACAGTTCTTACTGTCGTACAAAAACAGATTCAGTGAAGGCTTTGTTGTCACTGTTAGGCGTTGTACGGTTGTGTGCTATTTTTCCAGAGCTATATGGATGCATATTATTCCAATTAGTTTAATATTTGTCTCACTTGATAGAAACTGAAAGTTCACTCACGAGTGAAAAGAGAGGGGAAAAGGCAAAAGTTAAAAAAAAAAAAAGAGAGCGAGGCATCTAACACTGATCAAGCCATGAGTCTAGGCACCTTTGTTGACTTCTGGGGAGAGACCTGAGGTTTGCTAGGTGGGAGAGAAGCAGCAGCCTGGCTGACGGCAGGCGGGGCGCCCGTGGGGTAAATGGCACTTTGTGACCCTGCGCTCCTGGGTGAGGCTGTAGCCCGCCCGAAGAGCTCCTGCCTCTCACTTTGGTGCTGTTGGCTTCACGGCTTCCTGAGACTCCTTCACTCCCAGGTTGCCCGGAGGCCAGCAGGGGTTCTCCTTGACCTTCACTTCCTGAGGCTTCCGGGAGGTTTGGGAGCCATCGGATCCTCCTGCTCTCTGTCTTCCTGACAGAACTCTAACCTAGAATGGACACTGATGCTCATTTGCTCCTCCTCTGGCGTCCTGAAGAGCGGATTTCGTTTTCCAGCTACAGATGTAAGCCAGTGATGACTCGGGCTGTATTCTAAATGTGTAATAGAGCATATTTCTTGGTATTTCCTGGTCCTTACACTTACTTGAAATCTCGCACACACCCCCTCCCCCCGAAAAACAAAACAAATGGGAGTGCCGGCATTAAATATTTTCGTTTATTATAGCCGCTATTGTTCTTACTGTATCTTGCTTTACACCGGAATTGTGACAAAGGGCAATTAGTTTTAGAGAAAGTGAAGACAGGTAGGAAGGTAGCTTCAACTTTTCCCAAACCTGGCTGGAGGGGAAATTCGCACATCCTTCAAGTTTGTGAAACAGGCGTCGAATCTTTATTAAATGGGCCAGCAGAAGAAGGTCATCCCCATTCAGGTATCGGAGAACTGGAATCTCCTCAGGGTTAGGTAGCTTTTCAGCACAGAGAAAGAGAAGAGAAGCTCAGGGTCCATCTGCGGAAACTGGGAGGCAGGAGGAGGTGTGGGGTGGTACTAATTTGGAGTTGGAATCCCTCGAGTCTCGTTAGCTACACAAGGGGGCTGTGGTCGTGTTATTCTAACCCGGAGGAGGAAGGGGCTGAAATGCTGTGGAGATATGAGAGACCAGAGCAGGCCAGAGCACATAGAATTTGGGTACTTTCAAGGGCTTACAATTTATGCAAGTAACTTATGAGCATATGCTGAGGGGAGCACAAAGATGCCGCAAACACAGTCCCTTCCCCGGGAGATGCCCCGTGGGGAGAGCATGGTCCGTGCTGGACTGGAGCTAGGAAAGGCACTGAGTGGGCAGCCTTCCTCAGAGAAGGTAGCAGCTGAGCGGAGTTTTCAAGAAGGACCGGGATGGCTGAAATTCCTTTCCTTCCAGAACGTGCCCCTCCCACCAGGAGGCCATTCCACGTTAATCTCTCCATGACCCCTCCTCACAGCCTTTGGTGATTCAGGCTGATGGTCTCCTTGCAGCTGCAGGTAGGGAAATGGCTCTGCAGGACGGTCTTGCCTGAATGTTTCCAGAGCGTGGATTCAGGGCCGGCCTCAGTGGGTGGGCTAAATACAAGCTGAACTGCTACGTTCTGCAAGCAGAGTGACCACTTACCTGCAAGGGATACAAGAACTCACAGCATTTTCATCCCTCCCTGCATCAGAAGGTAAGGAGGGAGGGAGGGAGGGACAGAGGAATATGAGATGGATGAATAACCGGAATGGACCAGCATTTTTAACTTCCCTTCAATCCCAAATTCCAGAAGATGACAGAAAACTTTTTAAGAGAGTAAATCGACAATGGCTATAGGAAATAGGAAAGATTTTTGGGGCGCCTGGGTGGCTCAGTCGTTTAAGTGTCCGACTTCAGCTGGGGTCATGATCTTGCGGGTTATGAGTTCGAACTCCGCGTCAGGCTCTGTGCTGACGGCTCAGAGCCTGGAGCCTGCTTCGGATTCTGTGTCTCCCTCGCTCGTGTTCTGTCTCTCTCTCTCTCTCTCTCTCAAAAATAAACAAACATTAAAAAACGTTTTTTTAAATAAAAAAATTTTTAAAAAGGAAATAGGAAAGAATTTGATCAGCAGGAATAATCTTATTGAATTCCTGAAAATCATAAAGCAAACAGGACCATATCCACAGAGAGATAAATGACCAAATGAAACCACTAACCCCAAACACATAATCTGAGATCAACGTTAATAAAAGTGAGGAGCAGGAGGGGCCCTGAGGTAAATATTAGGATGACCAGTTGGGAGCCAGCCCTCACCTCGCCCTCCACGTTGAACCATGGCGCCCCCAGGCTGGGGCTGGAAGTCTGGCACTGGGGCCAGCCTTCTGCCCCTCTGCAGTACATACTACTTTCCCACAGTCCCCACAAACTAACTTCAGTAAGCAGAACATGCGGGAAAGCCAGGATCCTCAATTACAAAATGAACACATGGCCAGGAATCACCAAATATCTGAGGAAAATTGAGGCCGTGAAAGAGAGGACAGATTTACTTATGAGGGATACTAATACTCAAGGAGACAGCATTCGTAGCCAGAGGGAGGCTTTGGAATATATATGGTTAATATTTTCTGAGGACTTTGAGAAAACGGTTGTCAAAGAGAAGAAATAACTAGAAGACTTGGAAATTAATTCTATGCACATAGAAAAAAAAGATGTGTTAATTTTAGAGTGACCATTAAAATACAATGTATTAAAAGATTGAGTCTAATAGGCTGAGGAAAACAACGAAATCCAGTTATATACTGTTTGCAAGAGACGCGTCTAAAACTATATAAAACACTGAAAATCAAAGAATGAAAAAAAAAATGTACCAAGCAAATGCTAACTAAAAAGAAAGCAGGTGTGGCAATTTAACACCATGTAGAATAGCATTTAAGGCAAAGGTCACCAGGAGGGAAATTGGGAATAACACCTATTGATAATGTTACAGTTTTGTTGTTGTTGTCAAAAAGAAAAACCCTCACTGATACACTGACTCACATAATGGGCGCAGCTGAAGAGCGGATAAGCGAGGAAAACCCCAGGAAGATGGTCAGCATCTGTAATTTCCTAGCCTATATTTCTAAAGATACAGAAAGCAAAACCTGATAGGAATAGTGGGAGAAAGGAACATGTTCGCAATCATCTTTCATAGGTTGCTCAGAAGTAAGCCAATAATATAAAAAGAAAAGGATAGAGAAGTGTCAATGGGACCATTAGACATACACAAGCTTGTGACAACAGTGCACTTTTTTGGGGGGTCGAATATACATGGAACAGTCACAAAAATTCTGGACTCGGCCACCAATAAAAATGATCAGCACATTTCGAACAGCAGGGAAAACAGTGCAAGCCATATTCCTTGATCATGTAGAAATGAACAAGAGAAGGATGGCAAATTGTAAAAATCTATTTGAAAATGCAATTAACTACAGAGTTGAAGAAACCAAAGCAGATAGGACAAACTATTTAGAAGGGAAAGAAAACGAGAGGACTCCATATGGCCAGAGAGGCACAGAGAGGGCAGGGTGGGGGTGGGGAGGAGGCGCTACTAGTTTAGATTGGGTCCTGGAGAGAGGACTCTGAACAGAAACCTGAAAGAAGTGGCGCAGCAGCTGTGTGCTAAGTGGGGGAGGGGTGTTTTAGGTTGAGGGAAGAGCAGGTGCAAAAGCCCTGTGGCAGGGATATGCCTGGTGTCGTTGAGGAACAGTGAGAAGGCCAGCGTGGCTGGAGCACGCCGAGGGAGGAGAGAGCAGAACAGAGGGAACATTAAGGAAGTCCAGAGCCTGTACGGGATTGCAGGTCTCTTCTAGGACCTTGGCTTTTACTCTGAGTAGGATTAGAAGCCGCTGGATAGTTGGGAGCCTGAACAGCTGACTGCGGTGGCCGGACTGATGGCAAGTGGCGGGGATAGTGCTGAGCACTTCGTAGATCCTCAGTCCCTGTTGGCTGGATCTGAAGTCTCCCTTCTGTTTGGTGTGTATGAGATAGGCCTGCCTGTACTGAATATGGAGGTCCTATTTCCACTTACCGAGAAGTGTAGAATTTTTAGAGGTTGACAACACCTTTGAGGTCTAGAGCAATCTCTTCCTTTAATCATTGATGAAATGAAAGGCCTCAGAGGTGAAGGGGCGTGTTTGGAGCCGCACACTAGATATGCTACATAGATCTCTCTTTTTTTAAATACATACTTTTGAATGTTTCTTTTTGGGAGGGAGCGAGAGCCTGGGAGCATGCACCAGTGGGAGAGGGGCAGAGAGACAGAGGGAGAAGGAAGATCCCAAGCAGGGTCTGCACTGATGCAGGGCTCAAACCCACAAACTGAAAGATCATGACCTGAGCTGAAGTCGTATACTTACCCGACTGAGCCACCCAGTGTCCCCCATAGATCTCTTTATATCTATCTACATTTCAACTTTATTGAGGTATAATTGACTAACATAGAGAGCTATCATTTACTGAGTACTTTGTCGGTGCCAAGCACCACACCAAGTACTTTGCATTCCCTTTGAATCCTCACAGCCATCTATTTGGTGGGAAGCATTATCCACATCTAATAGAGAAGGGCCGTGAAGTTCAAGTTCACCCACTAAGCTAAGTGGCAAGGTTGAGGTATGAAACTACATCCCCGTAACCCGAAGACCAGGATATTAACCATTGCCAGTCGCTGAGCATGTCCTCTAAGCCGTGCCCTGGGTGGGATAGAGGAATCAGTAAGGCAGAGATTTTGTGCTTCCGGAGCTCACCATCCAGTAGGAAAGGCAGCCATAAGGGCAGGTAAGGCAGCATGGTTCAGTGAGCATAGGGACCAAGGGCAGTACGTGCACGACCCAGAGAAGGCCGTGATTGGGCAAAGGACTAGGAGGTCTGGGAAGTGTCTCCAAGGAGATGGCACATATGTGTGGTCTCGCACATGGTGAGAACCCAGGTCTCCTGACTCAGTCCAGGGCTTTCTACTATAGCACAGTGGAGAAACAAACACAGTACAAAACCCTAAAACCAAACCCCCAAAGCAGCACTACTTGGTGTCAGAGTAAACACAGTCAATGTTAGTTGGATCTAAGTGTGAACTAAAAGGAATTTCTGAAGAACAAACAATAAGGCTGCCTCATTTCCACCTGAAATTTTCACTATGTGTTTTTTTCATTGAATTCCAAAACTCTTAATAGGCCGTAGATTACATGCAAGTATAATCTGAGTAATAACACCGACAAAAGCCATTTAGTCTTATTATTCTAAGTGCTTTGAACTGTTTTCAAAAATGTACCTACCTTCACTTTGGTCCCGACACTGATTCTTGCCTGTTGGCCCATTGCCAGAAAGGCGATTGAAATCTTGTCTTGTTCTAAGATTCGAACTCCAATGTAATGATTCAAAGCCAGAAAGACAGGTTTAAATGACACAAAGGGTGAGGTAGGGGCAGAACTGGACCAATTCCAAGCCCTTACTCTGTTGCCAGCTTGATCTGAATATTGACCTCCCAAGATATTGATGTATACCCTGGGCAGAAAGGAAATTAAAAATTATAAACGGTAACGTTATGATCCAACCTTGAAATTAGCCCTGTCACTTGCTGGCCAAGGGGAGCTACAGTTCATGCTAGCCAGTAGCGTATGGAGAGTGCAAAACCGCAGGTAACCTTTGGCATGGTGATACCGCCAGTGAATTTTATGCTGATTTGAAGTAGTGGGTCCAGACTGGGTCCAAAAGGCAGAACCAGGATGGTAAAGGGGTCTGGAAAACTATGCGCTGGGAAGAATGAAGGGGAAGCAGGAAAGGATTAGTCTGGACGAGCAGACATACAGGACACCAGGCGATCCCTGAAAGAGGGGAGAAGAACAGTGCTTGGATTTTCTCCAGGACGAAATGCAGAGCAGCGGGGGAAGGCCTAGTTGGCCTCAGTACAGGATGGGTGTGTTTTCGTAGCACCCAGCAACTGGGAGCCCGGAGTCCTTCCAGGAGGGCTCTCAGCAGGGCCGGGTGTGGGCAGGAGTGGCTGGGGGAACATCTCTGAGATGGCTCAGAGCGCTGCTGAAGAGCCCTGTGATGGAGCACAAGGTGGAAGTTAGACTAATGGGGCCTCTCCAGTCTCTCAGCATAGCCGACACTACATTTTACGTCATTACATACATATCAAGCCTGACCAAGTGTGGGGATCTGATGGCACTAATGACTGCCCTTCTACCTCATGCTCTCTCACCTAATTCCAACTTGGATCACCACCCCTTTCTTGAGCTCTGGGTATTTAGAGTTGGCTGAATTTGATAACAAATTATTTTTTTAACTAGACGAGTTGGCCATGACGGCCCCTAGAGTAAGATAACTAACATCTTCTTTCCCCACTGTTGATTAGTGGTAGTGATCTAATAACAAAAGCGCAAATGAGAAATTGAGGTAATTATCTTACTGTATCTGGGAGGAGGAAGGCTTGGTTTCATCTCGAAATGTGGATGAAAATAATATTTGGCTAAAATTATTTACATAGATTGTTCATTTGATAAATATTCTGTGAGTGCAGACACATGCTGGTAGTGGTAAGGATTCAGAATGTGGCTTCAAAGAACATCCGTCTAAGGGCACCTGGGCGGCTCAGTCAGTTAAACGTCCAACTTCCGCTCAGGTCATGATCTCATAGTTCATGAGTTCGAGCCCCGCGTCGGGCTCTGTGCTGACAGCTCAGGGCCTGGAGCCTGCTTCAGATTCTGTGTCTCCCTCTCTTTCTACCCCACCCCTGCTTGTGCTCTCTCTCTCTCTTTCTCTGGCTCTCAAAAATGAATAAATGTTAAAAAAAAAATTAAAAAACATAAAGCAAAGGACATCGGTCCAGCAGGGGGATGGGCTTGCTGCACAAGAGGCAGCTAGAAGGGGTCTGTGAGAGTATGTGGAAGTTCCATCAGAGCACCAGGAATTGAGCTGCTGGATCAGGGGACTTCACAGACAAGGGAAAAGTCCTAGAAACCAATGAATATTTATTTGGTGACAATACAGTACCTCACCAAACGTAATAAAGCATCGCTATTGAACCCGGAAGGATGAGTAGAAATTCTCCAGTAATACAAATAGGGATAATGGACTGAGTGCTGCTTTGGACTTAAAAAACACAGGGGCACCTGGGTGGCTCAGTCGGTTGAGCGTCCGACTTTGGCTCAGGTCATGATCTCACAGCTCGTGAGTTCGAGCCCCGCGTCGGGCTCTGTGCTGACAGCTCAGAGCCTGGAGCCTGTTTCAGATTCTGTGTCTCCCTCTCTCTCTGCCCCTAACCCACTCGCATTCTGTCTCTGTCAAAAATAAACATTAAAAAAAGAATTAAAAAAAAAAACCACAAATGTCCTAAGTTTCTCAAATACTGGCAGAATGTCCAAATTTTGTCAATTACTGACAGAATTTCTCAAGATGAGATTGCTATTCCTGTAAATAATTTAAAGGGGGGAGAATATCTCTTTCTGAAAACTCAAAGAGTTTGAACTGCATTTGAAGGTCAGCCCGGGTGGCTCAGTCAGTTAAGCATCTGACATCAGCTCAGGTCATATTCTCCCAGTTTGTGGGTTTGAGCCCCATATCGGGCTCTGTGCTGACAGCTCAGAGCCTGGACCCTGCTTGGGATTCTGTGTCTCCCTGTCTGTGCCCCTCCCCTGCTCGTACGCTATTCCTCCCTCACAAATAAATAAATATTAAAAAAATAAAAATAAATGAAATTAAGACCCAAATTTCATTTTTTCAGGTTAAATGAAATAATGTGAAGTCATAGAGTATATAAGTTAGTAGGTCAAAATTGGATCAGGATCTTAATTTCTCTAGAGATTTTGTTTGTATGTTATTGTTGGTTGTGGCTATAGGAATATAGGAACAGTTACAAATATATCTCAAATTATGATAACACACACACACACACACAAACACAAACTATAACAACACAGTGTAGCAGCTATCCATTGTAAATTATTTCCATAGATGAGTCAGTATAACATTATCAGGGCACAGGCTCTAGGAAGATCACTAGATTCATATCCCAAATCCTTAGGGTGACCATATAGTTTATTGAGAGTTTTTTTCTAATATTGAAATCATATAGTTCGTGTTTCTTGCTGTTTATAGAAAGAATATGATGAGCTTTGTTTTACATAGTTGCCTGGGATTTTTCCACTGGGAAGCAAATGGAATGACATAAATAAAAAATTTCTCTGAGTTGAATATTACTGCCAAAGACTAACTTAAATAAATCTTAAAGCCATTTAAAAGGAAAAAGAAAGCTTCTAGTTATAAGATGAATAAGTTCTAGGGATTTAATGTACAACATAGAGATTATAGCTAGTAATACTGTATATATACTTGAAAGTTGCTAAGAGAGTGTATCTTAAATGTTCTCAACACAAAAAAGAAATGGTAATTATGTGATGTGATGGAGATGTTAGATAATGCAATGGGATAATCATTTTGAAATATATCAAGTATATCAAATCAACACATTTTATGCCTTTAATTTACACAATGTTGAATGTCAATTATATCTCAATAGAGTTGGAAAAAATAAAAGAAAAAATGAAATTTCACAACACCCCCACCGCCCCCCCCCCCCCCCCCCCCCCCCAGCCAAATGGCAGCAAGAGAAACTTAGAAGCCTACCAGACATTTCCATTGGGATGATAGCAGGAAATTCTGCCAGAAGAATCTAGCAATGCTAAAATTGCAGGGTCAGTGGGCATGTCTTCTTGGACTATACAAGTGAAGCCATTTATTTTGTTGGGCACTCGGATGATGGCTAGGTTTCCAGATGGGTAGCTGAGATTAGATAAGGTTATTTGAGTTGTTCTAATGGTCCTTGACTATTCTGGGTATAAATTTATGAGAGAGCCCTTTGAAACCATCCTAGAATGGGAGTTACTGTTACTACAAAAAGGATTTTATGCTTTTTATGGGATCAAAGTATATTTACAAGACACAAAAATCCTCAACAAAATACTGGTAAATGGAATCCAGTGACATATAAAAAGGATTATATAGTATTAGATAAAGAGGAATTTATCCCAGGAATGCAAGGTTGGCTTAACATCTAAAAATCCATCAATGAAATATACTATATTGATAGAATAAAAAGGAAAAAAAAAATCATCTCAGTATACACAGAAAGAGCATTTGAGGGGCACCTGGGTGGCTCAGTCAGTTAAGCGTCCGACTTCAGCTCATGTCATGATCTCACAGTTGGTGGGTTCGAGCCCTGCGTCGGGCTCTATGCTGACAGCTCAGAGCCTGGAGCCTGTTTCAGATTCTGTGTCTCCCTCTCTCCCTGCCCCTCCCCTGTTCATGCTCTGTCTCAAGAATAAATAAACGTTAAAAAAAATTTTTTTTAAAGAAAAAAAAAAAGAAAAAGCATTTGACAAAAACTTACACCTTTTCATGATAACAACTCAGTGAACTAGGAATGAAAGGGAGACTCCTCAATCTAATAGAGTGTCTAACAAAAACCCACAGCTAACATCATACTTAATGGTGAAAGACTGATTTCCCGCTAAGATCAGTAACTAAACAAAAATGCCCATTCTTCTATTCAACATTACACTAAACGTTCTAACCAGGGAAATTTTATGCAAGAAAAAGAAATGAATGGCATCCAGATTGCAAATGAAAGATGTAAAACTTTGTTTGCAGATGACATGCTCTTCTATTTAGAAAATCCAAAGGAATCCACAAAACAATATATTAGAACAAACAAGTTCGGCAGGGTTGTAGGCTACAAGACCAACATATAAAAATAAATTGTATTTCTATATACTAGCAGTGAACATTCTGAAAGTGTAATTAAGAAAATAATTCCATTTACAATAGCATCAAAAAGAATAAAGTCTACTGAGGATAATTTACCGTTAATACTCAGTCCTATCTAAGCTGATCAGAAGCCCAGAGGTGAAGTAAACACAAGATTGACTCTGAATCATTTTGAAAAGCAGCCATGGCCTTCAAGAATTAAAGCCAGGGAATTAACTGATAATAATAATAAAAGAAGGGGGGATTTATTTAAAATGTACTGTATTTATTTAAATGTATTTATTTAAAACAAAACACACTCTTTCTCATAGGGCCTACAGACTAAAACTTCATTATAATTCCTATGACATGAAAGTTATTTTTCTGGTTGATTATTGGGATTTGACTAGACTTTTAGGAAACTATGACTAAACATGACTTTCTCCTAAAAATTGGGGCCTTTAGTCACCAAAAAGCCCACCTCATTTTATAGTTTTGTTTGTTTTTTACTTTCCTGAAAGTATTAAATGGCCTTTATGTCAGAATAGCAAATGGCTTGACCATCAGGCAGAAGTTCAAGTGATGAATCACTTAGCGTTTTATAAAACAGATACTGAATTTTTGTACTAAAAAATAATGTGCTGCTCACAGATGTGTAAATCGGTACATATTTTCTGGGGGAGAAAGTCTACCAAAGTTTTAAAAATGCCTGTAATTTCTTTTTTTAATAATTTATTCAGATTTCTTTAGGTTTTTTGTTTGTGTGTGTATGTGTTTAAGTAACCTCTACACTCAATGTGGGGTTTGAACTCGCATCCCTGAGATACAGAGTCAAATGCTCTACTGACTGGGCCAGCCAGGTGCCCCAAATATCTGCAATTTCTTACCCAGAATTTCTACCCCTAGGCATCTAGGCATTTAATTCAAGGAAATAAGTGATAAGTACGCAAAGAAGTCTGCACAAAGCTGTTCATTTAGCTGTTGTATATAGTAGCAAAAAAAAAAAAAAAGAAAAGTGAAACAACCTTTGTGGTTAGGTTAAATGAATTATAATACATCCCCATTATTAAATACCTTATGGTTATAAAAATGGTGATGTATCTCTATATTTATTGCATATTATATACTCATAACATTATTACATATTATGCAGAAAGGGAAAGTTATAAAATATGAATAGCTAGTCGAAGAATTGACTTTTAAAGAATTATATAGGGGCACCTGGGTGGCTCAGTCAATTGAGCGTCCAGCTTTGGCTCAGGTCATAATCTCACAGTTTGTGGGTTCGAGCCCCACATTAGGCTCTGTGCTGACAGCTCAGAGCCTGGAGCCTGCTTCATATTCTGTGTCTCCCTCTCTTTCTGTCCCTCCCCTGCTTGTGCACACACTCTATCTCTCAAAAATAAATAAATAAAAATGAAAAAAATATATATATGCTCATAGAAAGAAATAGGAAAGTTATATAAGATGTTAATAGCTTTTCACTGGGTGGTGGGATTTGGGGTATAACTATTTTTTTCTTTATAGTTTTCTATATATTTTTTCTATATCATTTTTGTAAAGAAATAAAACTAATAAAAATAACTTGTTGAAAGGATACAATATTTGTGTTGTTCCATCTGGAAATGAAGTCAGAAACTTGCTCCCATGTTTGTAGTGCTTCTCTAAGAGCTCATTCCTCATGATCTGACCACGAAAAATGAAAGGACCCTTAACCATTAATTGTTCCAGATATAACACATCAATTATGATAGTAACAAGCATCCTTTGCTTGCTAGACAGTGATACAAAGTATTTCTTAATTTAAATTTTTGGGGGACACCTGGGTGGCTCAGCTGGGTAAGCGTCTGACTTCGGCTCAGGTCATGATCTTGTGATTCATGGGTTTGAGCCCTGTGTCAGTCTCTGTGCTGACAGCTCAGAGCCTGGAGCCTGCTTCAGAGTCTGTATCTCCCTCTCTATGCCCCTTTCCCACTCACACTCTGTCTCTCTCCCTCAAAAATAAAATAAACATTAAAAAAAAATTTTTAAATAAATAAATGTTTGGCCCTGCAACAGTGACCGGGAATAATCCTTAGGAATCATTAAAGAGTATTCCTAACCCCTGCAGATAACTTGATAAAAGTTTTCAGGCAGGGATCTGACATTACATATCTGTTTGAATTTTTTTTTTAATTTTTACCTTATTCACATCTTATTGTAAAAATAAAACAGGAGATTACAAACCAGCTCTAGCCCAATGGAAAGATTCAATATACTGATTGTAGTAGTGGTTACATAACTGCCAAAATTCATAGAGCTGTACATCCGAAAAAGGTGAATCTTACTGTATATAAATTATACTTCAACAGACTGCAGTTGTATTGGATGTATAAATCAATTTGGGAAGGATGTCATCTTTAAAATATTTAATCTTTCAATCCATAAATATTAGGTCAAATTTATTACATGGATTGTTCAAATATTCTATTGTATTGCTACTTTTTTTATCTAATAGCCCTTGCAATTTTTGAGACAGGTAGGCTAAAATATCCCATTATAATTATGGATTTAAAAGTTTTTCCTTTTGTGAAATTTTGCTTTACATATTTTGAGCCTATCTTAAACTGGGAAAAATATTTTGTAATGTTGTATCTTCCTGGTGGATTAAAACTTTTATCATTATGAAGTAATCTTCTTTATCTCTAGTAATACTCTTTAATATTTTCATGATATATCTATTTTTTTTATAATCTTCTTGTATCCTTATATTGTAGATGTGTCTCTTATAAACTATCTAGTTGGAATTTTTTCCCTAAAAAAAGAACTAATCTGACATTCTTTGTCTATTAACTGGAATATTTAGTCTATTTACATATAATTACTCACATTCCTTGATATTTTCTATATGTTCCCTGTTATGTGATTTTTTTTCCCTTATGCAATTTTGTCTTTTGGAGGGGGGGTAATTAAAATATATAATCCTATTTTCTGTTCTGTCTCTATGCATTTGGAACTTATACTCTCTGCTTCTGTTATTTTTTCTGGCTACTCTAGAAATTTCAGCAAGCAAACTTAATTTATCAAAGTCTGAAGTTAAGCTTTAATATTTGCCCTTCTCCCAAACCAAGGGCTTTATAGTACCATAATTACATTTAATCTATTTCCCATCATGTACTATTTTTAAATGTATTTTTATTCTTTTCTGTTTTTTGAAGTGCCACAAGCTATTATTATTGTTGTTTTATTAGCCAACTTTTAGTTTTATCCATAAAAACTATGTACCACTTTCTTTTCATCTTTCTTGAATCAGACCATCCAGTGACACAAAGTACATTCTTTAGAATTTCCTTTAATGAAGGGCTACTAGTGACAAATTATCTTTGACGTTACCAGACAGTGTTTTGGGGGACCATATTTTCTTGAAAAATATGTTAGCTGGTTATCAACTTTCTGGATTGACCACTATTTTCTTTTTTTTTTTAATTTTTTTTTCAATGTTTTTTTATTTATTTTTGGGACAGAGAGAGACAGAGCATGAACGGGGGAGGGGCAGAGAGAGAGGGAGACACAGAATCGGAAACAGGCTCCAGGCTCCGAGCCATCAGCCCAGAGCCTGACGCGGGGCTCGAACTCACGGACCGCGAGATCGTGACCTGGCTGAAGTCGGACGCTTAACCGACTGCGCCACCCAGGCGCCCCGACCACTATTTTCTTTAAGACATTCCACTGTCTTCTGACTTCCAGTGTTGCTGTTGGGAGGTTATCTGACAGTTTCTCTATTTTTTTTTAATGTTTTATTATTTTTGAGACAGAGAGGGAGACAGAGTGTGAGCGGTGGGGCAGAGAGAGAGGGAGACACAGACTCTGAAGCAGGCTCCAGGCTCTGAGCTGTCAGCATAAAGCCTGACACAGGGCTCGAACCCATGAGCCATGAGATCATGACTGGAGCCAAAGTTGGATGCTTAACCAACTGAGCCACGCAGGCAGACCTCTAACTCTTTTCCTTTAAATGTAAACAGAATTTCTTTTTCTGTGCTGCTTTTAAGGTTTTTTTTTTCCTTTGGTGTTCTCCAGTTTGTTCATATTGAAATATTAACAATGATTTTGTGAAAGTGCTTGAGGTTTTGGTGATATTTCTCCCCTTCTTTTTAGTTTTTAAGCGTTCCAGACATTTTTTAATGTACAACAATCACATTTTAAAATAAAAAGGCTTTAGCCAAAATAGACTACCATAAAACATGTAAAAGCATTGTTTTAAAGTCTAGTAGAAGTTTAAAAGCCACATCTGTACCATTTCTTCTTGACAAAGAGTTAAATGTGTCATGTAGCCAACCTGTTATATTCATTATGACAGCTTTTACAACTTCAGGTAAAACTGATTTTAAAGAGTAGCAAGTAAAAAAAAAAAAAAAAAGGCAAGATAATTACCTTTCCACATGCTATTCTAGCATCACAACAAACAATGGATATGTTTCTGTTTTCTAGTTGGAAATCAAGTAGTCTGTCATCAAATAGCTCTTTTTCTGGAATATCCACGGAAAGTTGGTAAGAAATTGTTTTTAAGTGCTTTGGCTCTAATGGGAAAAGAATCACATATTTGTTTTAAATTTTCCAAAACCTCTCTTCTAAAATGAAATTTCAAACCTCATTACAAATGTATTGATTCATCAGACTTCTTTTAATGGCAGAAAAATGAGGCTTTTCATTAAATTAAAGTGAGTGTGTTCTTTTGTTAAAAAATAAAGACATTCCCTTGTTAAGCAAAGAATGATGATTTTCATTAAGTGGAACTTTCTGGCCTTGTGTTTAGTAGGAAACACTTGAATATTAAGGAACTTTGTACCAGGGATTTAGTTTAAACCAAAACAAATGTCCATCTTTCCTAAGTATCTTTTTTTGTTGTTGTTGTTGTTAAAATTTTTTTAACGTTTATTTATTTTTGAGACAGAGAGACAGAGCATGAACAGGTGAGGGTCAGAGAGAGGGAGATACAGAATCCGAAGCAGGCTCCAGGCTCTGAGCTGTCCGCACAGAGCCCGACGCGGGGCTCGATCTCACGGACCGCGAGATCATGACCTGAGCCGAAGTCGGCCGCCCAACCGACTGAGCCACCCAGGCACCCCCTAAGTATCTTTTTTTTTTTTAATTTTTTTTTTTTTTGTTTTTAAGTTTATTTATTTTGAGAGAGTGCATGGACGGGGCAGAGAGAGAGAAAGAGAGAGAGAATCCCAAGCAGGCTCTGCACTGTCAGTTGGAGCCCGATGCAGGGCTCAAACTCAAGAACCATGAGATCATGGCCTGAGCTGGAATCAAGAGTCAGCCACTTAACCTACTGAGCCACCCAGGCGCCCCTCTAATACTTTTCAATAGCTCTGAGTGGTAGAGGAGGAGCCTGTGCTCAGAAAGATTAAATACTTTGCCCCAAATCGGACAGCCTATAAGGAGAAAAGCAAGTACATAAATCAAGAACTTGATTCTAAAAATCAGTGCTCTTTCCATTTCACCCACCCTATAGCCATACTGGTCCACGTATGAAGAAACAATTGTGATTTATTTTTGACGGATTTTTCCATATCCCAGCTTGAAAACAGAAGGGAACGTGTGCTTAATAAACCAAGAGACAATGAATTCAGTAAGCTCTTTTCAGCTATTTGTAAAGTGTTCTATAGATGTTGCTAATTTATTTCAGTCAATAACAATAGTAAGCTGAAGACTAAAAACTTCGAAAGCCAGAAAGCTGAAACACCAGCCTTTCTGAGCCATTTTAACTGCTACATTGACTGAAATGAACATTTTAAATATATTTTTTAAAATACCAATTGTAGCTCTTGGTCAAACATCTGAGCTTTCTGATGTACAACTGACCCATAACACCAGCATTGAGGAACTCACCGTCTTCAGCTAAATTAGTCTGTTCATTTGTCATTAGTGCAAATTGTCTGGCCATTTGTCGCTCCTGTTTTCTACAAAATTAAAAAATATGCTGTATAAATCCAAAATGTGTTTGAAGCTTAAAACAGAATTTTAGTACAAATTTTAACTGTTTACATACTATCCATTATTATTTTTATCTATTATTGTGAATCCAGGCATTTAATCCATACATATAAGTTTCTACTCTCTTCAGGCAACAAATTCAACAAATTTCTCCAATATGGGAATTCCAAATTGCCCTGAGAATTTGCAATTGGTAAATTTCTTTTTTTTTTTTTTAATATTTTTTTAATGTTTGAGACAGAGAGAGACAGAACATGAACAGGGGAGGGTCAGAGAGAGAGGGAGACACAGAATCCGAAACAGGCTCCAGGCTCTGAGCTGTCAGCACAGAGCCCGACGCGGGGCTCAAACCCAGGAACCGTGAGATCATGACCTGACTCAAAGTCAGACGCTTAACCGACTGAGCCACCCAGGCGCCCCACAATTGGTAAATTTCTACTTTATTTTATTTTTATTTTTAAAAAATGTTTATTTATTTTCAGAGAGAGAGAAAGCACGAGCAGGGAAGGGGCAGAGAGAGGGAGGGAGGAGGAGAATCCTAAGCAGGCTCCATGCTCAGCACAGAGCCTGATGCAGGGCTTGATCCCACAACCGTGAGATCACGACCCCAGCCCAAATCAAGAGTCAGACACTTCGCTGACTGAGCCAACCAGGCACCCTGGTAAATTTCTACTTTGAATTGGTGAGTTTCCAGAGTTTCTGGGAGCTTCTGAATCTCAATAACATCTACCAGGAATTTAATTTTATTTTTATTTAACAAATTAATTTTTTTTCTTAATTTTAGAGAGAAAGCTCAAATTGGGGAAAGGGGCAGAAGGAAAGAGACAGAATCTCAAACAGGCTCCAGGCTCAGCTTGGAGCCCAGCGTGGGGCTCGATCCCATGACTCTAGGATCCTGGCTTCAGCTGAAATCAAGAGTCGATTGCTCAACCAAGTCACCCAGGCGCCCCCACCAGGAATTTTTATAGGTTTGCTTTGGCCAATTTTTATTTCATTACTGAGAACACATCTTCAAAATTAAATATTTTGAAAAAACAAGGTTCATTTACAAAAAGCTTAAGCGGGCCTGAGTCTCAATATCAAAGGCTCAATGTTACCTCCTCAGGGCTTTTTCCTTTGCTTTGAGTCTATCAAGTTCACTGCCATGGGCTGCATGAGGGTCGATACAGATTAATTCAGCTTTAGAGCTTTGAATTTTTTGTTTTTCCTCATAGATGTAGTCAATCAGATTTTGAAAATAACTACAACAGGAGACCTGGAAAACAAAGAGGTCATGTTCATCTCATTAGTCCTAGAGGAAGATAATTACAGGGGGCAAAAATGGCTAATGAAATTTGGATAACAATCTATGGTAGCTTTTTCCTAGTAACAGCTTGATTGAGATAGAGTTCACATACCGTACAATTCATCCATTTCAAATGTACTAGTCAATGGCTTTTAGTGTTTTCACAGAGTTGTGCAAAACCATCACTGCGGCCAACTTTTAGAACACGAACTCTTATCCGTTAACCCTTCCCATCTCTCCCCTCAGCCTCTGGAAACCACTGAGCTAAATTCTGTCTGCATACATTTGCCTGTTCTGTTCAGCTCATATATGTGGAATCATACAATTGTGGTACTTTGTGATTGGCTTCTTTTGCTTAGCATAATGTTTTCAGGGTTCATCTATGTTGTAGCATGTATCAGCCCTTCATTTCTTTTTATGGTTAAATAATACTCCATTGTATGGATACATCACATTTACTTACCCATTCATCAGTTGATGGATGTTTGGGTTGTTTTCATTTTTGGCTGTTAGGACTCATGCTGCTATGAACATTGTGTGTTAAGTTTTTGTGTAGGTGTATGTTGTCAGTTCTCTTGAGTATATATCTAGAAGTGTAACTGCTGGGCTATAGGTAACTATGTCTCTAACTTTTGGGGGAATTGCCAGACAGTTTCTCAAAGTGGCTACACTGTATTACATTCCCCCTTTCCAGTATATGAGAGCACCGGTTTCTCTACATCCTTGCCAACACTTGTTATTATCTGTCTTTTTGATTATAGCCATCCTAGTGGGTATGGAATGGTATCCCATTGTGATTATGATTTGCATTTCCCCAACAGCTAACACGTAACTCTTTTAAGACTTGCAGTGCGGGGGAGGAAACACTTTGTGTATTTAAAAATAACATCATTTCCAGGGCGCCTGGGTGGCTCAGTCAGTTAAGCGGCCGACTTCGGCTCAGGTCATGATCTCGCGGTCCGTGAGATCGAGCCCCGCGTCGGGCTCTGTGCTGGCAGCTCAGAGCCTGGAGCCTGTTTCAGATTCTGTGTCTCCCTCTCTCTGACCCTCCCCTGTTCATGCTCTGTCTCTCCCTGTCTCAAAAATAAATAAAACATTAAAAAAAAATTTTAAAGTAACACCATTTCCTCAGTGAACCTGCATTAGAACTCACATCTTCTATTGGTTTAGAGCTATCATCGTCACAGTAAACATCCATATTGGAAAGAAATGATTTTAGATCGCCTCCACAAAATTCACACGTGGGCGATATCTCCTCCTCTTCTTCCTTCAGAGAGAGGAAAACAAGAATAAATGAGTGCCCACAAGAGGGCCCAGAACCCCTGGGCGCAGTAGATGCTGCTGGGACTCTGGGCAGGGCCAGCAAAAGTCCAGAAGGAGAGCAGGGCTGGTGGGCTGTGTGCCAACCTGCCTGAGAACTCCTGCCGGAATCCCTGGGGGCCCCCTGAACTAGCTGGTGGGGAACTTTCAGGGGGCTAAGATCCTCTACCAGAGGCACCAAACTAGCAAGATTCCAGTAATGAGACATTATTTCTACTCAAGGGCTGGTGAGGACTGAAGAGGCTGAGGTGGTGTATTGAGGGCCTCTTTTTGGCACCGTTCACCAGAGCACAGCTGAGCCCATCAGGAGCTTGTGGATCCTTAGGATGTCTCCTCATCGCAAGAAGAAAGTTGCACAAATGACTTTACTATTGATAGCGGAGTTCCTCATGGGGGAGGGCGCTATGGCGTGTAACTAGAGGCACGAGACAGAGGATAACGCATTAGCTTGGGGCTCTGGATTCTCCTGACTGTGCTGTGAAGGTAATTCAGGAGGGGTGGGGGAGACCCGGAGAAGCAACAGGACACAGGGGAGTTAGGGGCTCAAGGGTTGGTGCACTATGGCCATGTTTATGATCTGAGGTCACGACTGTGACTGCAGGGGCTCTTGGGCAAGCAAGCAGCCTTAGCACAGGCCTCCAGGAAAACCCACATCATGTATGAGTCACAGGTCACGAATGCTACCAAGCCAGCTGTAATTTGCCATTCTCTGGGACTAGCAAAATGGCCACTGTGGGGCCAAAGGGTGGCGAGGGGGCCTGTGCGGCCAGGCATTCACCACCAGAGTGATGGCCCGAATCTTGAGGTTACCGAAACTACCCAATGGCAAGTACTGCACATCGCTGACAGCAGAACCCTTGGAGAGTAAAGCCCCACCATAGAGAGATGGCGGTGACACATGTAGTTTGTCACCTAAGTGACGAGGCAGGCAGAAAAAGAGTGTGGCCATTCCAGGCCATCCATAACCCTTCCATATGAGGGTCTTGCTAATGAGCTCCTCAGCCCATGGTCCCTTCACCCCTTCACCTGTGGGGGAAGCAAGGTGGAGATTCTTCCAAAGACCATGAGTGGGGCTGGAATCTGCTCCTGGAGACAGTGTAGCTGGAGAGGAGAGCTGGCGAGCCAGCTACTGCCGCCCCTGAACTACACTAGTGTCAAAGCCCCATCTAGGCGGACCTGAAGGATCTGCCCAAGATCCAGGAGAAGCCAGCCCTGCCTTGGTGCCAATGCAGGCACAACTCCCTGGAAGAAAGGCTACAAGGCTTTCCTCATGTTTAGGACCATCTCTGGGTGTCAGCAGAAGAAAACTCGAGACACTTCCTTGACTACAAACTTCTGTGGTTCAGAGAGAGAAAGGAGCTAGGTTTGAATAAAAGAATTTCAGCCTGAAGAGTCTATAGGGTGGCCATAAAGTTTAGAAACATGGACAGATATAAAGAGCAAATATTGACTGATACTACATGACATTTAGTGTGCAACTCCTTGTGAGACTTGCATAGTTTAATGTGCTGCACAAAGCGGCAATGAGCAGCACGTTATTGTGTCCACACAGCGTTCCCATCGACCCTGCGTACACATCTGTGGGGCGCAGCCTCACACAATTGATGGCTCTTATTTCCAGTGGATAAGCCTGCACCATTAGCAGACCCCAGAAGAAATAAGGGGGTGCCAATCTGGGGAGCATGCTGTTCTTTCCACATGCCAGGTCACCCGAGTTTGCAAATAATCATACCACCATTCGGTCCCCCACTGCTCTGGTGCGTTGAATTTTGTCCCCTGAAAAGATAGGTTGAAGTTGTAACTAATTTACATAATTTACATAATTTACATAATCTAATTTAAGTGGTGTGCCTGGAGAAGAGGGACATTTGGAAACAGATGCAGAGAACGCCAGGACAACTGAGGCAGAGATCGGAATGGAGAAGCCACAAGCCAAGGAAAGCCAAGGGTTGATGGCCACACCGGAACTAGGAAGAGGCAAGGAGGGATGCTCCCCTACAGGCTGGCCTCGCTGACATACTGATTTTGAACCTCTAGCTGTCAGAACGATGAGACAACAAGTTGCTACAGTTCTAAGCCACCCAGTTTGTGGTATTTGGATACAGCAGCCCCAGGAAACAAACACAGCCGCCCTAAGTGCTATTCCAAATAAATGAGCTCTTCGTGTATTTTTTGAAAAGCATGTTCACTGTCTTGTGTGCAAATCATCATGTGGCTTATGACATCATTTATCAATAAAAAACATTTTCAAATTTAAAAATAATATGAATTAAAATCACCTTGAAGTTAATGCCTATATTGGAACTCTCTTGTTTGAATTTCAGAATGGATGGTGGCCCAATGCTGGGCAGTGTTTTCAGAGCTGGCTCAAACAGTGTTATGAAGTCTTCTTTAAACTACATTTTTAAAAAGAGAGAGAGAATCGACGTTTGAATAAGTTGTATTTACAACGAACCCTGTGTACTATTGGACCGATAAACATTTCTTACCTCCAACTCACATAAAACATTCAGTTTTCGCTCTTCTGGATTAATTACCCATTTTTCTGCAGAGAAAAGCATCAATTTAGAAAGGAAGTTTAAAACCTTAGTACAGTGTTCTCAGGGAGTACAGGGTTCTCCTAACCCACTACCCCGTGTCAAACACACACACACACACACACACACACACACACACACACACACACACAGAGTTTAAATGCCCTGAAACCTTTTCACCACCTTCTTGAGCATATTCTTAGGGGAGGGCTTATCTAGAGGGGGTGTGCCCTGTCTGAGTTAAGGCTGGTTTGCCTTTGCCGGCAGAGGGAAGGACTCTATCTATTTACCTCTTAACTTAGAAGCCAGATTTTCATGTTCAGGTTCCTTAATTATAGAGGGTACTTTCTTCCCTGTAAAACGAGCATACACTTGTCATCAATCCTGACAAAGTAGAAAAGAAGTTTAATACAAAAGAAAATATGCCTTTTGGAAAAGTAAGTACCCTTATTTGTGTTTGTTTGACCTTTTACTTTTTTGCTCTTTCCAAATAACATTTTATCAACAATAAGGAACAGAGGGAAGGCACCACTGATCTATCACATCGAAAAAGGTTTCCCTGTTCCTTTCTAGTCCTAACATACTACAGAGATGCATACTTCACTTGACTATAAACATTGGTGCAGACTCTTATGTTTTCTGCTTTTTTTTCCAGCTTATTTATTTTGAGAGAGAGTGTGTGTGTGCGAGTACAAGTTGGGGAGGGGCAGAGGGCAAGAGAGAAAGAATCCCAAGCAGCCTCCACACTGGCAGCACAGAGCCTGATGCGGGGCTGGATATCACGAACTGTGAGATCATGACCTGAGCCGAAATCGAGAGTCGGATGCTTAACCGACTGAGCCACCGAGGTGTTCCCTTTTCTGGTTTTTAAAAGTACTATGTTGTCTACCTTCTACCTGTTACTTTGCAAAAGATTTTTCAGGTAGAAGGGTGCTAGAGGTTCTAACTCAAGACTGTTAACTCAACCAGGAGGATTATTCCCTCCACAGATTCCAGGCCAGTATTAGAAATGGGGAAGGCGGACATCAGCAACTTGGAATAACCGTCTAGGAGATTCAAGCTGATAGAATTGGAATGATGAAAACCAGTGAGATCAACCTACAGTGGGGCAGGGGTAAAGGGGGGGGGGGGAGCTGGCCCATTTCCTCCCAGAGCCATGGGCGGCAAGGACTGCTACTGGAGAAAGAGGTGGGCTTCAGAAAGTGATGTGCTTTCCTATGTGGAGTATCTGAAAAAATTTTGAATATGTTTTAGGCATGTTGTCCAACAGAAATGCCAGTATAGGTATGAAAAAATTAATGCACACAGATGTTTATTAAGGCATTATTTGTTATAGGGACGAGCTCAAAACATCAAACCACACCAACTCTGAAATACCTAGCAATCCGTTTTATTACATAAGCCATAATAACTGTATATAAGGGAATATTATGCAGTTGTTTCATTGAATTAGATCAATCTTTCCTGACATGGAAAGATATCCATGATAAACTGCTAAGTAAAAGAATTAGAGAAGAGATAAAGTTGCCGTTACAGGAAATATAATTGTTTCCTAGACTTTCAACTTAGAAACTATTAGAATAAGAAATTTCAGCAAGGGGGTCCGATACAAGATTAATACATAGAAATCAATAATTTCCTTCTTGTTGACAATAATCAGTAAATATAACAGGAAAAAAGTTTCCAATTGTTACATCAATACAAGACTATAAACTAGTAAGAGCTGCACGAGTCCTATATGGGGGGGGGGGCTATAAAAGAAGGTCTGAAAGAAATGGAGAGCTACACTAGGTTCCTGCTGTTAAAGTAATCAAGTGGCCATCAGATGAGGTGGCCCTAATGCCTTCGTGTGTAGCCTAGGAAAGCAAACTGAAACCTGAGCCAGAGTCAATTTCTGTAAATGCCTCAAGGTTAGGAACAGCCAACCAGGCTTTCCCAAGTAATACAACCCCTTAAGCCATAGCCAGTCAAAAAATGTCCTCGTTTTGCTCTGGTGTCTTCTCTGTAAAAATCTCCTTACTGTTGTCTGGGAAGCCCTCCCACCTATTGCCAGTTTGGCACTGCTCCATTCCATTCATGTTTGCTCAAATTTAGAAATCTGAAAATACTTCAGTTTGTCTTTTAACACTGCGAAGCAAGGGCGACAAATCGACTTGTCAAATTCCATTGAAACATCCCATCAGAATTACACTGTGTAGATTAATTTGGGAATTATTAGCATCTGCCTAATATTTGGTCCCTTTTTATGTTCGATTTTGTCACTCTTCTGTACAAATCCTCAGGGATCTTTCTACTTCATTCCCATTGAAAAAGATTTGGTCCTCAGTTAGTCTTTTGACCCTATCCCCCCTCAGTTGTCCTCCTGATGACTTTACCGCAACCACACCAACTGCCTCCTTGTTCTAGGGGGAGGCACCTGCTAGTCCGTGTGTCTGGAATAATCTTTCCCTAAGATCATCCTGGCTCACTGTCTCATGTCCGTGAGGTCTTTGCTCAAATATTTTAGCTTCTCAGTAAAGATTTCCCTGAGCACCCTGGGTAAACTTACCCCTCCCACCCAACATTTTCCATCCTTTCCTCTGCTTTTCCTCCTTAGCACTTAATGTATTATATATAATATATATAATGTATATATAATACATATATTATCACCTAATTATATATTATATATATTTCCTTATTTTCCTTATTTTTTATGATCTCTCTCACCATCACCTCCACCCTCCACACTTTCATGCCAGATCACGAGGACCGGCATTTTCGTTTTTTTGTTTTTGTTTTTGTTTTCATTGCCATTTCCCTAGAACAGGGTTTGGACTATGATGGGTGCTTGGCATATGATAGGTGCTCAATAAACATCTGATGAATAGGTGACATAAAACAAATACAAAAGTTACCAGGAAATGCTATTCATAAATCCTTATACTGGGATAAATTAAAATTTTAATTTTTGTATTATCTATCTCTTGATGGTTGACATTTAGACTACAGCGTGCATGTTACTGCTTTGATAAAAAACGAAGATACGCATCAACATAGAATGGCAGATTTTTTTTTATGAGAACATAAACATTAGCATTTATTACAGACGAAATGCCAAAGGGCTTCGCTATTTAATCTCATTTTGCTTTTCATAAAAATTCTGTGACAGAAGTATTACTATTATTACTGACAGGGGAAGAACCTGGGACTCCATGAGGCCCTCATCTCCGTGTCAGTTTGTGTTGGGCTGGGATTCAAACCTGGCTCTCCCCCAGTGCCTGCAGCTAGGCTCTTTCTGATGTGCAATCCCATCTCTGAGCAAAAGCTAAGAAATCAAACTACTCACTTGGCCGCCTTTTGCCAGAAAATTTTTGAAGCCAGCTTTCTTCTGTTTGTACTGACGTTGGAATTCCTGGATACAAACTGTGATACATAGTCCTGAAGTTGAGACAAAATCTTAATTGTGAGTATGCCTACATAATTGTTAGCCATTCTTCCAAATATAGCACATTTAGCCATCAAGTAACACACGTAGGTAGAAGATCCGGCTTTCTATTTTCTTTGAAATATTTTCCTCCATTCTTACCTCTCAGTAAAGTCAGGCACAGTGTGTTTGCATTATAGGGAAAGTACTCCTTTCTAAGTGCTGGAGTCTCCCGATACCATATTTTTCCCCCCAGAGAGTAAATTACGACCACTATGTCTGTGCATGTGTGTTGATGATGGTGGTGATGGTGTGTGTGTTTAAACATATACTTGAATTTAAATGAGACATATTATTCATTTTATTTTTATGTATTTTTAAGTTTTATTTATTTAAGTAATCTCTACACCCAAAATGGGGCTTGAGCTCACAACCTCGAGTTCAAGAGCCCTATGTACCTCCGACTAAACCAGCCAGGCGACCCAATTAAGTAGCCTAAAAATAACCCAAACTTTTTTTTTTTAAGAGTTGAAGTGAAATGCGCTGTAATCAAACAATTTGTATTATTTATTCTTTCTGCAGGTAGTTCAGTTACTTGAGTTGTCATTGACATGATAGGAAGGCAGAAACGTATTGATTTTTACTAGTTACAATGACTGTTACTGGTAACAAGTAAGTAATAACTAGTGCTTCAAGTTCCTTTGCCTCTTTGAATTTCAATTATTTTGCACGATTAGCAAATTGTGATGATTTGCTGGATCTTCTAAAATTATCACATTTTTTCAAATGATTGAATCAATTTTAGGGTTGTCACTTTTTCACCTTTCTTAGTTCTTTCTCCACCTTCCTTTTTTGGTGCTTTGTTCCTTGGCACATTGCATCGGTGGGGTGCTTTAGTTCCAAAATGACTCTGTCTTGTAATAAGCGAAGAACGACTCAGCCAAAGCCACCTGTGCAAGTCTCTGGGGGAGTCCTGTTTGTCTAACTTCCCAGACAAGCTACAGGGACTGAGGGTAAAAAAGGATATTAAGGAGCAATCCCTAGACAACATTGAACGTTTGGCCTTTTTTCCAGTTCAGTGGTGAACAAAATCAGACCTACGTGGTTCCTCTAGGTCTCTCTGCCTTCCTTAAACCGACACCAAAGATTGTTTCTGAAATTCTGCGGAAGGGTGGCAGATGACGAGATGACGGAGGCTAACAAAATGAACATTTCCTGAGAACTGACTGCGTAGTGGTACATTCGTAGTAGTTGCTTTATTCACATGATTTCATTGATATTAACAGAGACTAATCAAGGCATGTATCGATTTTCCCTCCTCTACAGGCAAGGAAACTGAGACTCTAGGGAACCCCTGAAAAACGGTATTGTGCCAGATGCAAATGGGGCCTGGGCCTGTTTGGCTTCAAAACCTGTGTTTCTCCGTATTTATCTGCCATGTATAGTTGGCCCCATTTTCAACCAGAATAGTAATAGGGCAATAAAACATAGAAGGTGAGCCAATATTGATTGATTTTTATGACATTTAAGGATAGATTTCCTTCAAAACACAATCTCACCAAATTCACCAGAGAATGCTTTGAAATATAAAAGAAGCATCTTAGGAAGATTTATGAGGAGAAATTAAGAAATTGATCAAGTAAGGAGAGGCTCCCATATTAATAGGAAGTCCAGGTCAAGATGGCAGTTGAGCACCCAATTCTCCTTCCCTTCCTTTCCCAGATCTTACTGAAATAACAAACACAAGCAAATAAACAAATAGCCCTGGAAAATAAGAAAGGTGTCATTGGTAGACAAGTAATATTGAAGTCCCAAAAGAACGAAAATAAATGGCTTTAGTTTGATGGAAAACCAGGGTGGAGAACACCACAGCTCAAAGCAAGAGAAGTAAGTAAAATTCTTCTGGGAAGTCCCTAGCTCAGACTCAACCAAATGCAGAGAGGAGGGGACTGGAGACTGCAATCAGAGGAGTTCAGGGAGTCATCTCAGAGCAGCTGGCCAGGCAGCTGTTCTTTTTATTTCTAGATAAAGCCCCCCAAGCTGCTTCCTACAAAGAGTGGGCAGCCTATCTCAGGAGGTTGTAGGTGTGAAAGAGAAGCAGAGCATAGTATGAGGTTACACAGAAGCTGCCCAATAGGCCTGGATGAGAAAGGAGGAGGGGACATCCCGCCCAGAAGTGAAATGCGTGAAGAACTCCAACCACACAGTGAAGTGTCCTTATCCAAACTCCAGTAATAGTGGGGTATGCAGCTTGCCTGCCTCCTACCAACGCTCCACAAGCTGCCGCCTCTGACATCCCCCATCCACCCACGTAGGACACAGTCAACCTTCTAGATATACCCTGTTAAGAGCTACTCAGCTGCAGAAGGACTCCATTCTGGTTACCTACTGGCCATTCATTTGTAAATACAAATTGATAATGAAGGATTGCCAGTTACTTAAGGGCAATCAATAGCATAAAAGAGAAAGACCAAGATAAATAGAGTTAATCCCGAAAAAAGAACTTCAAAGAACAACAACAAAAAAGAACCTTAGTATAAAAGTACCCTTAAAAGAGATTAAAAAATAACTATTTGAACAGAAAGAAATTCTGGGTTCTTGGAAATTACAAATATGAATACGAAAATAAAAACTTTTGTACAAGGGCTGCATGTTATCATAAATACAAAAAAATCTTGATATCCAAGAGGGCCGATAGCCATCTAGTAGGAGTTCTAAAGAAGACACATGAAGGGGAGGAAATAAATATCAGAAGTGTTTCAGAATCAGACTGATCACCAATACCGGATACTAGAAGTCAAAAAAGCAATGTCTTCAGAGCTCTGAGGAAAATGGTTTTAAATGTATTCTTTAATGCCAGGTTATGTTATTAATTAAGTATGATGGTAAAAATGAAGAAATCTCCAGACAGGCAAGAACTCAGGAATCTGACTACCCATGAGATCTACATGAAATAATTACCTGTGGAGTTTCTCCAGCAAAGAGAAAAGGAATAAAAGAAAGCAAGCAATATGAGAATCAGGAAAGTGTGGCCCTTTAACCCCAATCAGGAAAGCTGAAGACAATTAAAAACTGAGAGTTGAAAAGTTCTCCTTTTAGGAGTCAAGTTTTATGGACATAGGAATCTGGGGTTTTGTGCAGAATCCAATCACATTATTGGCTTCTTAGCATGAAATTGTGAGTATTGTTGATTGTTTTTCAATTTTCAGAATTAACCTGTATTGAGTTAATTATGATTATAAAATATAATACAAATACAATAAAACTTGGCAAAGTAATATGACTTTATATGAATTTATATGACTTTATATGAATATATAAATACTCATATATTTATAAAATATATAATTTGCTGTTAACTGGGAGAAGAAAGGGTGAGAGGAAAGATAGAAGTAGAAGTGCATTGGCTCAATCCGTAGAGCATGCAACTCTTGATCTTGGGCTTGTGAGTTCGAGCCCCATGTTGGGTGTAGAGATTACTTAAAAATAAAATCTTTAAAATAAATAAACATAAAATTAGAAACAAAATAAGCTGTTAACAATATGTTAACCCTGGTGGGTGGGAGTGTGGGGGTGAAGAAGGGCATGGAATTTTTTTTTTTTTTACACCTTTGTATACTTTAATATTTTAACCATGTACATGTATTATTTTTGAAGTTGAATTAAAAGGATAAATAAAAACGTAAGAGCGGGACAGAACAATCCTGTTTATGCTTAGGACTTTAATTTTTTTTTTTTTTTTTTCAACGTTTTTTTGTTTTTTATTTTTGGGACAGAGAGAGACAGAGCATGAACGGGGGAGGGGCAGAGAGAGAGGGAGACACGGAATCGGAAACAGGCTCCAGGCTCCGAGCCATCAGCCCAGAGCCTGACGCGGGGCTCGAACTCACGGACCGCGAGATCGTGACCTGGCTGAAGTCGGACGCTTAACCGACTGCGCCACCCAGGCGCCCCTATGCTTAGGACTTTAAAAGTTGCTTGTAAAAACAAAGCTTAAGTGAACAGTAATTCAAGATCGTGGACTCAGCTTTATAAAGATTTATAAAGATGTTCCAAAAGGTATTTCTCTGGTGTCTTCCTGTGCTTGGCAGCTAATAGCAATAACAACAAGAAAAAGAGAGAGGAAAAAAATAGGACCATAATTTCCACTTTCCTTCACAGGAGGTGTGTCTAATCACGGTCTCATTTCGCCAATAGAGACCAATGTCCTAAACGTTCAGAGCACTTGCTATTGTACAGTGTTATTATTTCATGTTATATCAAGTGGGCATGTCTTCTCTGTAGGTAGATAATAAGCTGCAGATGGGCAGGGACTGTGTCTCTATCCCCAAAGTGTCTAACAGTAATAGATTTTTAAAAATCCTTTTTTAATAAATTGGTTGTAAGTGCCCTGGATTATTTTTACTCCACTTCCAGACATATTTATCCACGAGGTAAAAGTAAACATCATCAGCTTCAAAAAATTATATGAAAACAAAACATTTTCTTACCTATCTAAATCCGCTTCAGACATGTCTTTCCTAAATGTCTGGAATATCTTAGGAAAACCTGTTGAATGAAACGTTGACGAATTTAGCCACTCCTTCTACATCAGTGGTTCTCAAAAGGACAACTTCTGCCCCCCAGGAGACATTTGGCAACTCTGAAGATATTTTTTTTTCTTATCTTTTTAATGGTTATTTATTTTCGAGAGAGGGAGCGTGAGCGGGGAGGGGTGGGGGGCGGGACAGAAGATTGGAAGTGGGTTCTGCACTGATAGCAAAGAGCCTATGCGGGGCTTGAACTGAACTGAGTCGAATTCAGATCATGACCTAAGGTCATATGACCTGAGCCAAATTCAGACACTTAACCCACTGAGGTGCCCAGGCGCCCCTGAAGACATTTTTGATTGTCCCAGATCAGAGTGGGGGCTCACGGCACAGCCAGGGCTAGAGGCCAGGGATGCTGGTAAACATCCTATAATGCCAGGGACACCCCCTCCCACCTTCTTCTACTCAACAAAGATGGTCCTGATGGAAATGTCAACACTCAAAATAAGTGCTGTCTTTCTTTTTAAGGAAGTGACTGAAGTGGTTTTAGCATAGGAACCTAAACACAATTTTTTTTTTTTTTTTTTTTTTTTTTTTTTTTTTTTTTTTTTACGGGACTGTCTTGGTAGCACAACACCCTGAAGGGACTGCTCTTCTGGGAGCGGCATGTTCCTGTGTGTGTTTCTGAGAAAGAGAGAAAGAGGGACTGGGAAGGGGAGACAGGAACAGAGGGGGAGACGCAGGGAGAGGGAGGTGTGAGAGAGGCCTAGACAGAGGGAAGGGGGTGGGGAGAGAGAGACGGAGGGAGGGAACAGCATCATGGCCCGAATGCACATAGAGGTATTGCAAATGCACTCGGTGAAGCACTACCCAAGTTTCCAGTCTCACCAAGCGTTACACCGATGTCCTAAATCGTGAGCCAACAGAACGCTCAGCCAAGATTTCAGTGCCTTTGAATAAAGGGACCAAGATAGACTGGGTTGTGTGTGGGGTGGTGCATGTGTTTAGAAACCAGACACTCAGGTAGACCAAGGCTCTGGAGTGGCGGGACCAGCGGTCCGAGGGCCAGGGAAGCCTTAGGGTAAGGGGCGGGCAGGGGATGTACTTTTCTGGGAGGAGACGCTCGAGTGTGAGCTCGAGATCGGTGTCTCGCTCCACAGCGTCCCGCTGAGCGTGGGGGTCGGGCTCAGGCTGGGGCTGGTGATGCTGGTTAATCGGGGAAGGAAGGCCTTTGAGTTTTCGTCACTGCTGTCATCGATGTCCATCATTTTCCAGAAGTACTCTTCGCTGAACGTCCCTTGGACCTCCAGCTTCTTCTCCTCCGCGTCCCCTGTCTTCCCCTCCACTGCTTCCCCCTCCTTCTCCTCCACCAACAACTCCTCTTCCTCCTCCTCCTCCTCCTCCTCCTCCTCCTCCTCCTCCTCCTCTTCTTCCTCCAGGACCTCCTCCTTCTCCGGCTTTCTGGAGCCGTGACGCGGGTGCGGGTTGGCCATGGCTGGGGGGAAGCAGGGTCGCCGCTAGCGCAGTGGCGGGTGCGGCCGCCAGTCCCAGTCAGGTGTCCAGCTCCCTACGGTGCGCGCGTCTCCCGTCTCCCGGGGCAACGGCCAGCGGCGCGCCGCCAAGCCTCTGGGATTTAAAGCGGCAGCACAGAACCGGAGGGGTGGGGACAGGGGCGTCGGGGCAGAGAGCCGCTAAGGAGCCAGGACCTCTGCAAGCTTCTTTCTCACCTCCTTTCCGGGGTCACGGAGACCCCTCACAGCATGTGGCGAACTGATCTCCCTTTCCTCCTCCCTCCTTTGGAGCGTTGTTTCTTTGTTTGGGGTAGAGGCTACCAGAGATGGACGCTGTTAGGCCAGTTGGTATTGCTGACGCTGGACTTTGGTTTTTCAGTAGACACATGCTTATTCAAACTTAACGATAAAACTTTATAATAAGATCAGGCACGGGTGGGAGTTTGCTGATTTGATTTTTTAAGATATTGCCTTCATTATTTATCTTGATTAATGAGATTTTTGATGCCGTTTAAATTCTGTGCCCGAGATGGGTGTCTCCCTCTAGACCCAGTCGTGCTTGTTGCAAGGCCTGAGACATCTGGCTACCTAGGTAACACCTGTGTCTTTCTGGGTCTTTGTTTCCAGTTCACTGTATTTTTGTTGAAATGTTTGTACACACACAAAGAGGAATACAGTATAAGGTATAATGGACATCTGTTTACTTACCACCCAGGCTGGAATGTACATGTTCAGTGCAGAGTTCAGCTTCCTTTCAAAGGCCTTTCAAGACTGAGAAATGTTCCTGGCAGGAGGGATTGTGTTGCTGCTGTTTGACTTCTAAGGTAAAGAAAGCAAAGGTAAAGAAAGCAAAGATTTTCTGTGGCTGAAGATATCTGGGTGTTGTAAAAAGGGCCTGGACTGATTCTTAGGTTAAGTGAACAGTATGAGGCCTAGAAGTCTCCTTGTATGAGCTCTTAAATCACCTGACGTCTTTCAGCTTCGCTTTCCCTCTGTGTAAATTGGGACTAGTACAACTTTGCCCCTAACTTGCTTGTGGGTATCCGTGAATGTGAAATGACAGCCTACAACTGTCAGTGCATTTCAGCCAAAGACCACCAGGAACACACAGGTAGTTAAATAAGTTATCCCCTATTACAGCAAGGTGTCTTAGTAAGAAAACGGTAGAAAGAACCTCCAGGGTCTAGGCTTTGGTTAGATGATTTGGGAGATGGTCTAAGCAAGCAGGGTTCTGCTCTAAGTTGGATGCTGTCAAAGTGGGGGCAATTCTACGATGGAGTGTTCGGTCGTGGCACAGTGACCTTATTTTTATGCTTAGACAAAATTATGAAGTGGCTTTGTTTCATTTTATCATGGTGTCCCAGTAACCTGTGTATTGCTTAGTTTGGGCTGCTATAGCAGCCATAGGCAGTGTGGCTTATAAACAACAGAAATTCTAGGGGCTGGGAAGAACAAGATCGGGCGGACGTGATGTCTGGTGAGAATCTGCATCCTGCCTCATACACCTCTGTCTTTGGGCTCTGTCTTCAGGTGGCAGAAGGAACAAGGGAAACCCCTGGGGCCTCTTTTATATGAACACAAATCCCATTCATGAGGACTCTGCCCATCTGACCTAATCACCTCCCAAAGGCCCCACCTCTAAATACCATCACCTGATGGAAACCATACCAAACCTAATGGAAATTAGGTTTCAGCATAAGAATTTTAAGAGGACACATTCAGACTATAGCATCTTGTCTGAGGTTGTTATTCTTCAAGACTGTTTCTGTCCAACAAGAAAACCAAATGGCCTGGCTGTGTCAGACCAGCTTGTAATAATAATGAGATCTAGCTGTGAATATTGGGTCAGTTCATGGCATCAGGGAATTCTATGTGTGAGCTTTCCGGCCCAGAAGACTTGTACTCACAGGGCTCTCAAGGGAGCAGGAAGTGAGAATTTAGGTGTCTGCAATCACTGAGCAATATTTTATGACTGTCCAATATTTCATGAGCACTGTGAGCTAGCCCTCTGCTTGGTGCTAGGCCATGGCAGTGAATGGGAGAGGCATGGTTCTTCACTACCTCTTGGGGTACCTGTGCATGTAGCAGGAGTCTGGCAAGCTGTGGGGCGCTGGGGCGGAGCAGGTCACGTGAAGACACAAAACCGACCATGCGCTCTAGAGAGTCAGAGAGAAAATGCACAGAATATTGTTGGAAGAAGGAGATAACTCATAGGCTAGCAGAGCAGTTGGTACAGATGGGAGAAGACAGTTGAGCTGCTCTGGAAGGAAGGGTAAAGTGTGGGTGTTTGGAGAGGAGGGAAAAAGCATTTAAAAGCATTCCAGCCAGGCTCAGGGCGGGGGGGGGGGGGGGGGGGGGGGGGGGGGGAAGGGGGCCAGCAACGGGGGGGGCGGTAGAGAGGTCGAGGTACAAATAAGTTAAGTGGTATTAAAAAAAAAAAAGAAAGAAAGAAAGAAAAAAAAAGCCCAACCCTTTCTGGGCAATAAAAGCATTTTGATGCTGGAAGGGACCTTAGAGGTCATGAAATTCACCAGCTACTTGTACATGGGGAAGTGATTTGTTCTAGAGGAGGCAAGCTTGTTTGTTCCCAGGGTCCTCAGAGAGCAGAATGGAAATCAGTATGTGGGTGTGACTGCGGGGCTGGAGAGAGCAAGGGTAAAAACGCTTGCACTTAGGATGAGTTGTCTGCGCCCCCTCCCCCCCCCCCCCCCCCAGCTTGGTTCTGTGGCTGCTATAGCATCTTTGCAATTGTGCAGTGAATTCATTTTTAAGGAAGCCATATGTAGACCCTCTGTTAAGGCCATTCTGAAAGTCATAGGAATCCCTTCCCTTGGATCCACTTACTCTACAAAGAACAATTTATTTTCTGTAATGAAACATCATTCCCTCTTTTGGCCAATCAGAGACAAGATGACACTGAGCCGTTATTGGTCCCCTCCCCCCTTTCCCCTTCCCCCCCTCCTCACTGGAGTTGGGGGCTTAGGATTTGAGAACTAGGCACCACCCCTCGCTGACTCAGCTTATTCAGCCTTGGTCCCCTGATTTGAGATTTCTGACCTGCCTTATTCACAGAGCTATTTTGAGATAAACTTTAATTACTATTGTTATTATATTACATGCATGTCATTAAAATATTTTTCTTTTTAAGGACGAATCTTGTATTTTACCTTTGGGCCCCCATAGTTTTGTTTAGAAAATACTGTCACTTTTATGTAATCTCTAAAATGTTTTAGGTGCTTCCAATGCTAAGTTGATTTAAAACTTTTTTTTCTCCTATCAAAAGTATATAGTTCTATGTAATTGTTCTCTGTTGTCATCAGTTGGTATATTGTTTCTCTTTCTATTTACCATTGTGTTTCTGAAGACTGCCATGAATACATCCACATTGAGAAAGGCAAGAGAGAAAATTTTTGCCCAGTGCAAACAATATTTGCATGCAAAGATAGCTCTCAGTTCAGAAAGAAAGCACAGGGTCTCTTCAGAATGCTTTTGGTAAGCATCGCTCTCATTCACAGTGAAGGAACAATAGCAAAGACCCACAGCCTTGATGAGGGCTGATTAGTGTCTTTGTCTATTTGGGCTGCTATAACAAAATACCACAGACTGAGTGGCTTAAAACAACATAAATTTATTTCTCATAGTTCTAAACATTTGCAAGTCCATGATTGAGGCAGTGAGAGATTTGGTGCCTGGTGAGAGCCAGCTTCCAGGTTTATAGACCTCTGATTTTTTTGCTCTGTCCTCAGGTGCTGGAAGGGGAAGGGGCTCTGTGGGGGTCTCTTTTATAAGAACACAAATCCCATTCACCAGGGCTCTACCCTCAGGACCCAAGCGCCTCCCAAAGGCCCTACCTCCTAATACCATCACATTGGGCTTTATTTAGTATGTCAACATAGGATCTTTTGGGAGCACACAGCATTCAGACCATAATAATGAGCTATGAGGGGCATCTTTGTAAATGTCAGATCCCCCCTCCTTTCCCACAAGCTCCTTTCACAAGATGATTTCTGAAAGCATGTTTAATGCCTTTTAATTAGCAGTGACGTCTACTTTATCTTTCCCTTTAATATTTTATATCAAACACTCTTCCCAATTGCTATGCATGCTGCAGAAACTGCCTTTGGGAAATGTGCCGTAGCAAACACTTTCTCTACCCCTAAGTCCCTAAATCCTCCTGCCCTCTCCTCCCTGGCTTCATATCTTCTCACTGTGTTCTTTTGAGGTCAAGCCTGGCTTTATAGCCCTTTTGATTCCATCCCTTTCAATCTGTAAGCCTAATTCTATTTCTTGTTTCTTGTCTCTGGACTGTCCCTGCAGTTACAGGGCAGGAGACGCCGTTCCTTGGTGAAACTAACCACTCCTGGGCCATCCCTTTCCTTCCTGCCTCCTACGCAACTCCCCATTCATCCATTCATTCATTCTCATTTAGTATACTCAGTAATTCACTCAAAAAATATGTATCGAGGGGATGCTGTAGAGTAGGCACTGTTTCAGGCCCTGGGGAAGCAGCGGTGTAGATGGTTTCTGCTGTCACTCATGGTGCTTAGATTGAGAAGAACCGTACAATAAATAGTATGTCTGAAGGTCATAAGCGCTATGGAGAAACATAAAGTGAATGTGTGTAGGAGGGGTGCAGAGTTGTGGGCAGGAATAGTTGCCTTTTTATGGAGGTGGGCACAGAAGACCTCTCTAGAAGGGCAGAGGCCTGAGGTAAGCGAGGGAGCTATCAGGGGGATCTCTGGAAAGAGGGGGAAGAGTGTTTCAGGCATGGGGAGAGGGGAGGGGGGCAGTGTGGCTGGAGTGGAGGAAGCAAGTGATCAATTGTTAAGGGCCTTTGTCTTTTTCCTCTGAGGAAGATGGGGAGCCGTTGGAGGCTCTGAGCAAGGCTGGAGGCTCTGAGCAAGGCGTGGTTACATTTAGACTAGACTGCTAGACTCTACAGATTATGGGAGAGCAAGATCAGGGAGAAGAGAAAAAAGGAGAGATAAAAGGTTATGGTGATGGGCAGTATGTTTGAAGTACAGCCCAAGGGCCAAAGAAATACTGCAGGGAATACAGAAACGAGTAAGAAAGGCTTCTGCCTTTGGGAAGGAGAGACAGAGGGGAGATGTGACAAGTTCCCAAATAACTATACCAGAAGCTGAAACAAGTAGCCTACTGCCAGACAGGCACAGAGGATGTCCTAGAACTTGACCAGATTGCTCCTGTAGGGATCAAGGGGAGGGGAATCAGGAGACACTCAGGAAAGAGGCAGCCGTTACCCGGTATGACCTGGTAGATTATATCTAACCCAGAGCCCCAGATATTTGAAAAGTAATAATACATGCTGCTACAGAAAAATCTGGAAATGCAGAAAATAAAAACAAAAGGGGGAACAAATCCTATCCATATTTCTAGCAACCTGAAACAAACGCTATTAACATTTAGAGGTATTTTCTTTCGGTCACCTTTTTTCATATATTTGTTTTACATCTTGTGAGTATACATAATTTTGTATCATGCTTTCCATCCTTTTAACATGATGTCGTAAACATTCTCATCATTTAATTTTTATATTACATCAAGTAGATGTACCTCAGTTGACTCCCTCATTTTTTGCATCCAGTTAGAGAATTATCCAACAAATACTTGATCTCGGTGCTTTAGTCTCTGAGGATACAGCTGGGAGTAAGACCAACCAGACCCTTGCCTTCATGAAGTTTATATTCTGGAAGGAAGTTACAAGAAGGCGTTAAAGAATGAAACAGATGAATAAGCAATTCCATCTGTACGACAGTAAATCAGTAGTCTTTTAAGCCAGTATGTTTGTGGTAATTTATTACAGCAGCAACAGGAAACCAATACATGAAGCTGTTTCCTCCTCTGGGCTCTTGCTCTCACCCTGCCCTCAGCTCTCTGCACGTGTGGTTCCTCCTCGTTCGTGTCTGACCTCAAGTGGCACCCCCAGGCCTCCATCACATCATCCTCTTTTATTTTTGCCAAATTCTCCCTTAGAGCCTCTAGAAGGAACCAGCCCTGCCAACATGGCAGACTTTAGTCCCGAAGATTCATTTCAGACTTCTGACCCTGGGAGAAAGGAAAGCCTTCTCCTCTCACCTACTGGAGGACTAGGTTTTCCCACCATATCAGTCACTTAGAGCTGCTATAATAAAATACCACAGAGTGGTTGGCTGAAAAAACGGAAATTAATTTTCTCACAGTTGTAGAGGCTAGAAGTCATGACCAAGGAGTCAGCGAATTTGGTTTCTAGTGAGAGCCCTCTTCCTGGCTTGCAGATGGCTGCTTCTCCCCCGGTCTTCACTTGGCCTTTTCTTCTTGGCTGCGTGAGCACAGTGGAGTGGGATTGGGCTCTCTGGTGTCTCCTCTTATTTTTTTATTTTTTTTATAATTTTTTTTTTAACGTTTATTTATTTTTGAGACAGAGAGAGGCAGAGCATGAACGGGGGAGGGTCACAGAGAGAGGGAGACACAGAATCCAAAACGGGCTCTAGGCTCTGAGCTGTCAGAGCCCGACGTGGGGCTCGAACTCACGGACCGAGAGATCACAACCTGAGCTGAAGTCGGACACTCAACCGACCGAGCCACCCAGGCGCCCCTGGTGTCTCCTCTTATAAGGACACTAATCCTATTGGACCCTGGCCCCACCCTTTTACCTCACTTAGCTTTGATTCCTTTGAGGCCTTATCTCCAGATGTCATCAGGAATTAGGGCTTCAGCATAGGGATCTGGGGAAGGCACAAATATTCAGTCCACAACATCTACCTTGAAGGAAACAAAGGAGCCAAGATTTCGGATGAGCCGTTGTGCCAGAGGTGGTGACCAAGGCCTGAGAAAAGACTACTGGATCTTGGTGACTAGATTACTGATGTTGTAAGGGCAGGTTCAGGGACATGGCAGAAGTGTGCTCATCCTTCAGGAGCTTTGTGTTCGTTTGGATTCTCCAAGAGGTAAACACCAAGATGGGGAAAGGTCTAAGAAGAAAAGGGGAGAAGGAGCCGGAAGAGGCTGGGAGAGTCATCCAATTATATTGCAGGTGTGAACCTGTGCAGGAGATGGGGAAGGAAGGCAGGCAGGCTAGGTGGAAGACTGTTAGCCAGCAGTACAATTCTCTGGAAGTTCGGCAAAGCCAACGGGAGTCCCCGAGCCAATGTTGACTGTCAGGCAGTCTGCATCTTGCAGGAATAGGCCTGTCCTGGTATCCCTACTACACTCAGTCTTTGGCTGGGAGGTACGACTTACGGTGAATGTGGTATGGGATTCACAGTGCTGCAGCTGGAGCCATCAGTCTGCCACCCTCCACCCCTCCCTTAGCAGCAGGGAGTGAGCAGGGCATTTTCATGGCTGTCATGGCCGTGCTTAAGTCTGCCTTCCCTTCATAATACCCCCTGACTCCTTTCCTGGAACCTAGGCATGGCCTTCTTAGAGGACTCTTTGGAGCTCCGCAGAACACTTGGCAGGAGGTGTTACTGAGAAACACAATAGTAAAATGGCTAAGGGCATGGATTCGAGGAACAAGACTACTTGGGTTTAAACGATCGCCTTGAAGCTGACCAGCTGCGTGACCTAAGACACCTATCTTCTCCATGCCTCAGTCTGCACATGGAGACTATTAACTATTAACAGGAGCGATCGTTAATCCTCCTGACAAGCCCATGAAGTGGGCACTAATATGCTTCATACTTGTTTTATAGGCCAGTCATGAGGGTTCAATGAGTTAATTATGTAATAAGCTAGAACAGCTCCTGACACATTGTAAATATTGCATTATCTCCTTACATTTTTTAAAGTTTTTTTTTTTTAATTTATTACTTAATTTTGAGAAAGACAGAGAGAGAGAGTGAGAATCTCAAGCAGGTTCTGCACTGTCAGCTCAGAGCCGGGATGTGGGCCTGAGCCAAAATCAAGAGTTAGATGTTTAACTGACTGAGCCACCCCTGCGCCCCTCTATTTACATTTTTAGTCTTGCAATTAGAATGCAGTAACAGCTTGTGGGTGGGGGCAGTCATGTAGATGCCTCTTTCAAAGCTTGTCAGTGATCTGAAAAATAATTGAGGTCAAGAAAAGAGAGATTTAAAGGTACAGATAATAAATACTCAAGCGTATTTATGGCCTGAGAAGGAAGTGGCAGGTTGATAATAAACTGCTTGTTGGATCAGACTCTCATCCACTCGTTAGTTCCTTCCTGTCCCAGCGGTTTTTTGCAAATGAGCGACTTAATAAATGTCAGCTGACCCTAGATGAATGTCATATGCAGGAAAATTGTGGAGGTACAACATCTATGAGCAGGGGAGATATGGGCAGGTTTTCTCGTTATTTTTCGGATTACCGTTTTTATTTCATCCGTTGACTCAAGTAAGTGTTGATAATGCATCAGGCCTTACACATGCAAGCAGTAGCTTGCCATGGGGTTCAAAATCTTGCTTTATTTCCTACTGTGGGTTTAATGGGGGGGGGGGCGAGTAAGGCATATGGCCTCTTTGTATCAAAGAGGTCCTTTGAGGGTGTTTCAGGTCTCTGGGTGGTGTTTACATGTTCACTCTGTCCTGTGAGGGACTTTTGCTGGCCAACGGGTCAGCCAGGGTTCAGGTGCAGGCTGATCTAATGAGCTGCAGGCCCCTGCTTCTCCAGCTGTGTCTTGTAAGACCTTTACCCACTCCCGCATTCAGGTTCTACCCAACGTCTTTGCGTTCCTTAGATGCGTCCTGTCATCTCTCTCTTCTCGGACCCGTAGCATGCTGTTCCCACTACCCGTGTGCTCTTCCCCTGTGCCTCACCTAGCTCACTCACCTCACTCATCTTTCATGATTTCCACAAGGCTCCCCCACCCCCCCATTCCCCTGTGCTACTCCTTTCAGGAGATGATACGGATCACAGGCAGTTTCTGCTTGTGTACTTCTCTGTACTTACTAAGTTGTAAGTCCCATTAGGGCAGGAAACGTATCTGTCTTATCCTCCGATGTGTCCTGATGGCCTAGTAGGTTTTTAATAAAAGGAGGTGGATCACATAAAATTAAATGGGTTTCAGGTATGATTTATAATCTCTCACTTTACAGGTGAACAACTCTGGCTCCGAGAAGCTTGGTGGTTTCTCTTCTCCCAGAACTAGTTAGTGGCAACATGAAGGCCACAACTCAAGTCATCTGGCTCCCAGGGCAATATTATCTTCACAAAAACACAAAAATGTCCTTAGCGCTGTTATGCTCAACCTGGGGGCAATTTTTAAAAAATACAAGCTTGTAATTAAAATATACACATAGAAATATGTACAAACGATAAGTGTACACCTTGGCAAATTTCTCAAAGTAAACACATCAGGACACTTTTTTTTTTTTTTTAATGTATGTGTGTGTGTGTGTGTGTGTGTGTGTGTTTTGAGAGATGGGGAGAGTCAGAGACAGAGGGGACAAAGGATCCAGGCACATTCCGTGCCGACAGCAGTGAACCCGACGTGGGGCTGGAACCCACGAACCATGAGATCACGACTTGAGCTGAAGTCAGATGCTCAACCGACTGAGCCACCCAGGTGCCCTTAGGACAAGTTTTAATGATGAAAAGTAAACTAAAATATGTATCGTTAGTATAAACTGCACAAACCTGGTGTGAAAATGGTCACATTTTCTTTTCCCAGTTAATCACTTAAGCCCTGAAATTAACTCACCTGACAGAGGCTGCCTCCCTGGGCTTTGCAGAGAGGATAATCCACTCCCTGGTTGTTAAATGCCCCTTACTTAAATTCATAAACATACAGCTCTTAGCCCCTTCGTTCCGTCATAACGGCCCCAGACCAGGTCCCAGGATCCACCACCTCTCAGACCCAGAACTCCTGTCAGCCTTCTCTCCTGAGTCTGGCACTTGAGGAAAGACATTTTCCAGAGCACAAAGGATCTCAAGAAGGGTGTGCTTTTCCCCTCGACATCGGAGCTGCTTGCGCTTCTGACCAGATGATCCAGCTTCCAGGAGAGACCTCTCGAGGAATTCCCAGGTACCCTCCACGTGCCCTCAGGGAGTCCGGTGGCTTGAATAGGCTGCAAAGTCCCTCCCTCCAGGTCCATACACTCCTTCGCAATGTAATTTTGCTCCTCCCAGCAAGCCGTGCGCCCATTTCTCCACTCCAGAATCTGGGTTTGGTCGTGTGACTTGCTTTGGCCAATGGGGCGTTAGCAAACACGATGTGCGTGGAAGGAAGCCCAGAGCCCTCGTTAGGCAGCTTGGCCCTTTTTGCCGCTGGGAACTCTGAGATCGCCCTGTGATGAAGCCTGGGCTAGCCTGCTGGAGGACGTGAGACCGCGTGGAGCTGGGACAAGCTCGTGCGACTGAGGGCCCTTGCACCTGCTAGCCCGCAAACCGGCCAAATGTGAATGAGAACTTCAGGTCACCCACCAGCTGCCCACGGGGATGTATCGTCTGGCCCCGCACAGCCGAGCTACCGGGAACTAACTAAAATGGTGAGTTTGTCGTTGCTTTGAAGTCCCTAAGTTTCGCGGTGGTTTGTTGTATGGCAATAGAACTAAAAGTGGTTTTCTGTTGTAGCCTAATAGTGCAGTAGCTGGAACTTCTGGAAAGAAATAAGTAAACGCACGTTTGACACTCATCAGATATGGTAACATCGAGGTATGGTTGGAGATAAACACGTGTATGCACATACATATGGGAGAGGGCTTGTTTTTTTTTTTTAATCTTAGAAACAAATACCCCTGAGGAGTAGGAATGAGTTGGGGGTGGGGAGAGTGAAGAAGCCCTTTAAACTTTAGCTCTGTATTCACCTCTATATAGATATTTTTGGAAGAAATATACATTTACAATACCACCTGGGTCATTTTTAAAGTTAAATACCCACATCATGCTGAGGAGCTTCTGTTATGTCCCCAACTTGTGGCCTGGGGGACCCAGTCCCCTTCCCTCTCAAGCACAGCCCTATGGGGTTTTCCTTCCCTCAGGAGATGGGAGGAGATCCTCTCCATAAGCCTAAATGTTAGAGGCCTCACAGAAGCCTTGGAAAGCTCTCTGCGCCCCTTCAGTCCTTGTGTCCCTTGGTGGGTGTGGGGCGGTGGAGAGAAGCAGTGGAAGAAAGGAGAGGAGGAGGAAGGAGTAGAAATGTGTTCTGCTCTTTCCAGAGGTGAGGAAATAACCTCAGATCTTTGGGCCTGGGGTGGGAGAGACTGCCCAGGGGCTTGTTCCATCAACCCATTTGCGGAGTCAGAAGTTCCTTCCACTGGATGACTCAGTGGGAAAGTTGTGGGAGCTTAGGTTTTGAGTGCACAGCAGTTGAGAGCAGACGGGGTCTGGGATTTCCAGAGACCAAAAAACTGAGAAAACAAAAAGCAGGGGCTGTGTAGGAAAAAAAAACATGGCTAAGTAGAGAGGAAAATATAGGTCATTGAAGTTCTTTACTAGGGATGAGTGTAATTTGGAAACTTCCTGAAAGTTTACATGTCCCCTTATTTAATTTTATTAGCTATCCACTCTCTGTCACTGTCATTGTCATTATAAAGCTTTCGGGTGGGCAATGATTGTTATTGGTGACCCGACATTCCTTGTCTCCACTCGTCTTTCTTGAGGAGAACCCATGTCCTGGGATTTCGGTGGGGATGACCTCAAAATCTCTCTCCATGATCAGGAGTCAGCCCACAGTTTCCTAATCCTTGGACATCCCGAATTCTTTTTGGAAACTCTAGAATTCTAGAAATTCTAGGAAAAAAGAAACAGACTCTGCTGTGTCCTTTTTTTATATTTTCAGATCCCCTCTTGAAATTCAGCCTGCCTCTGGTCTCTATTAACCTTGTGAGCATAGTTATTTTTAAGCTTATGTCCAGTAGCTCCAATATTCAGAACCCTCCAGGTTTGTTTCTGTTGTTTCTTTCTCTCCTCATTTTGTTGTTATCGGTCATATAGTCTTGTCTCTTTAAGTACCTGGGTTTTTTTTCTTTTTTTACATAGTTCATACACGTTACATTAGTTTTAGGCGTACGATATTACTATATGTTCAATATACTATATTCAATATACTATATATTCAATATACTATATGTTATGTTATGCTCACCACAAATGTAGCCACCATCTGTTGCCATAATACCTGGTTATTTTTTTTATCATGTGCCAGACATTGTTATTTGAAAAAATCGTAGAAGTAATGTGAGGTTTTTATATAATATAATCTTTCTCTGGAGAGGAATTCCATTTGCTCCAAGAGGGAACCTAGGAATGCTCATAATCCAGGATTACCTTAATCCAATTTCAGTGATTATGGTGATTCAAAGCTAGATTGCATCGCTAATGAGGATTCTTTTTTTTTTTTTTAATGTTTATTTTTGAGAGAGAGAGGAGGAGGAGGGGCAGAGAGAGGGGGAGAGAGGATCTGAAGCAGGCTTGCACTGACGGCAGAGAGTTCAATGGGGGGCTTGAACTCACGTACCATGAACTCATGCCCTGAGCCGAAGTTGAGGTTTAACCGACTGAGACACAGAGGCACCCTTTAACAAGGATTATTATTTTTTTTTAATTTTTTTTTTTAACGTTTATTTATTTTTGAGACAGAGAGAGACAGAGCATGAACGGGGGAGGGTCAGAGAGAGGGAGACACAGAATCTGAAACAGGCTCCAGGCTCTGAGCTGTCAGCACAGAGCCCGACGCGGGGCTCGAACTCACGGACCGCGAGATCATGACCTGAGCCGAATTCGGCCGCTTAACCGACTGAGCCACCCAGGCGCCCCAACAAGGATTATTCTACTTCCATTTCATCCTATGCTTGGAATGCAGCCTTCAGCGTCCCAGTCTCAAGTGTAGGAGTTACCAGCACCTCTCTCCCATACTTGATGGGCTCTCTCACTTTTTAAAATTTCCTTAGTCCATTCAAGGCTATCAGAAATCTTTAAAAAAATTTTTTTTAATGTTTATTTATTATCTGAGAAAGAGAGAGTGCCAGCAGGGAAGGGGCAGAGAGAGAGGGAGACAGAATCTGAAGCAGGCTCCAGGCTCTGAGCTGTCAGCACAGAGTCCGACACGGGGCTCGAACTCACGAGCTATGAGCTGAACTCTGAGCTAAAGTCGGATGCTTAACCGAATGAGCCACCCAGGTGCCCCCAAGGCTGTCAGAAATCTTTCTCATCCTCTCAGTCACCTCTCCTAGAATTGGCAAATGCTCAGGGAAAAAGCAAGCCCAAAAGTACTACTTTGGATTTCCCCCTTCTCCATTAACTTAGTTATTAAACTGCCTTGTTATTGTTACCTCTTTGGTGACTTTAAGTAGACTTTTAAAAAATTAAATGGACATGTCTGGCTTTTGTAGAGGTCCTCAGTGGGCAAGTTGGTCCAAATTACCAAGCCCATCATTACTAGAGGAAGAAGTCCTTTGTGTAAAGTGTCAGCTGTCTTGGGTGGGAATATATATATGTGGAAGGTGGATTTATGGGATTGAGTGCATGAAGTCTCAGCTTTAGGAAAGGAAATAAGACTAAAGCTCTGGGAAGGAAGCTCTACCCACTGAGGAAGTGCAGACTAGGTTGTAACAGAGAGAAATACAGCAGTTCAAATAAAATCACAGTGTATTTCTTTCTCTCTCACACAATAGTCCAAAAGAAGGCAGTTAAGGTTCTTGAGGCAGCTCTGATCTGGAAGCATTCAAGGACCCAGGTGTTGGGTACCTTGTTGCTTCACCAGAGCAATGTGGTCCTCACCCTCAGAGCCAAAGAACCATATTAGCATTCTGATTGGGATGGGGGTGGGCAAGAGAAAGAGGAGGGCAACCAGGTAGTTGGGGATTTTTTAAAAAAATAGAATCTGGAAGTTGACCGCATCACTTCCATCCATGTGTTCTTGATCCAAACTAATTATCTGCCTAGTCCTATCTAGAGGTAAGAGAGGATTAGATATGTAAGTTCTTGTTGGAAAGCCCTTTGGCTGGTTAAAAGTTGTGGTGGAATGGGGTGGGCGATGATTGTAATAGTAAGAGGGTAAGGAAGGAATGGATCCTGAGGAACTGTTAGCAATTTCTGTCATGGCCCTAGTTAGGAGAGGCAGAGAATGACATCTCATACCCAGGTAGGGCTAATGGGACAAGGAGGAGATATACCAGTATGACTTCACACAAAAGTAGGGGTACCTGGTGTTTCTGTGTGTTAGGGGAAAATGAATTCAAGTCAAACTTGAGTATGCATCAGAATTACCTAGAAAGCTTGTCAAAATCTAGATTGTTGGACGTTACCCCTAGAGCTTTGATTCTGTGGGTCCGAGGTGGTTCCAAGAATTTTTATTTCTAACAATTTGCTGGATGATGCTGATGTTACTTAAGGTCCAGGAATTAAACATTGAGAACGCTCTATCTGTGCCAACACGCTTGGATTGGTTTTGTTTGTAAGAATTGACAAAGACAAGTGTGTATAGCAATAATAATATAATTGAGCCCTACGTTTTCAGTTGTCAAGTTCTGGAATCCTTCACCGTTATATTACTTTGGAGATAATTGTAGTTTCGACTCGTTCAACTCCTTAACAAAGATGAGCATAAGCACTTTACTTTTGATTTCCTAATACTCTTTTTCTTTCTCCAGGCTAATTCCAATAGAATATCTTGGAAAGCCATTTAAACCCCTTCACTTGAAGTATCTCTGATAAGCAGATTTCACTGTTTATTTCACAAAGATACGTGCAGTGTGTTATTTTTATGGCTGTTTATCTATATTTTAATGAGAATTTTATGAATAGAGGACTGGGTTCTTCAGGACAAAAAGGAACACGATTGATTTATTTGCTTCCTCCCTTTCTTGAGGTAGCTGAATTTCTACATACCAATTTATAGAATGAAATAACAAACAAAGGCAGATCAATTTGAAAATAATTATGTTTCCTGAGGAAATTACCAAAAACTGGAAGGAACCTATTTATAGGCTTTATTTTTTATTTTATTTTTTTTTTAAGTTTATTTATTTTGAGAAAGAGAGAGAGAAAGCACAAGTAAGGGAGGGTCAGAGAGAAGTAGAGACAGAATCCCGAGCAGACTCTGCAGTATCAGCACAGAGCCCAATGTGGGGCTTGAACTCACGAACTGTGAGACCATTACCTGAGCTGAGATCAAGAGTTGGACGCTTAACCAACTGCACCACCCAGGCGCCCCTTACAGGCTTTGTTTTTGATGACTGATAGGTAGGTGCAGCTTAGCTGAGTGTGGATTGTTTTCTTTCCAGTTCCAAGTGGCATTTAGCAGGCACGCAGGGGAAAGAGAGAGGGGACATTTTTAACCCTGTAGTGTCACAGTCGGCCCCAAGCAGGACGTGAGAAGACGCACCTCGGAAAATGGGAAGGAGAGCAAATATAAAGAGTACAAGAAATGAGGGATCAGGAGAGACAGAATCAAGACCCAGGGAGGAGTCCACCCCTCAAGTCAAGTCCCAGGCAGCATGTGACTCAGCCAGTGCAGTTTTTGGGTTTTTTTTTAGTGTTCATTCATTCATTCATTTAGAGACAGAGAGAGAGAAGGTTGGGGGTGGGGGTGGAAGGCCAGAGAAAGGAAGATACAGAATCCCAAACAGGCTTTGCACTGTCAGCACAGAGCCCAGTGCAGGGCTCAAACACACAAACCATGAGATCATGACCTGAGCTCAGATCAAGCATCAGACACTTAACCGACCGAGCCACCCAGGCGCCCCCCCCCCCCCCCCATGCAGTGCAGTTCTTATTTTCTGAGATCATAGGGGTTCCAGTATGGTGGAAACAAGCTGAAGGAACAATTTGAGAGAAAATTTGGTAAGTATCTTGATATTAGGTTCAGAGCTAGGTCACTCCAATCATTCTGTCAGAAATCCAGGCAAAAGCTCTGAATGAAGAGAAAAATAAGGTCAAGAGACCCGGGCAGGAGAAGGTGAGGTGGGGCTATGACTGCTCCTCAGCTTTGTCCCAGAAACATTCAGGGATTTCCACGAGAGACGAGAAGTGACTGTCAGTCAAGCATGCCATAGTGAGAGGGTCAGCAGTTAGAGGCTGGTTCAAACAAGTAGGTGAGACTGCGGGGCTTCCACTGTGACTCTCCCTGAGGCTGAGTCAGGAAGACGCTTCCTTTAAAGCTACCCATCCAGAATGTCCGGAGTAAATGAAAGACCTCAAATCCTCAGAAAACATGAGAGATTTTCCCTCTGCAAAGTGGCGACTCTTAAACACCTTTCATAGCGTCTGGGGTCATTGCCGTTGTGGGAACAATGCAAAAACTGTTCCTGCTTTGCGTTTCAGAATGTACATATTTATTTCACCAACCCGATAAAGGAACTTGAACTTGAAAGATGCCTATAGAGCATATCCAGCAGTATTTTTTCCAAATAGGTCCTTTATTTAATGTTTTCTTAAAAATTAGGATTACAGTACATGTTAGCATCCCCCCAGGAAACCCCCTTTTGTCTCAACCTCCCCCACTTCTGGTCACTACCCACCCCCAACAGAAATCCCTGTCCTGGTAGCTAACAGTGTTGATTAGTTTTGTCTGTTTTTGTCCTTTATATAAATAGAACCATACAACGTACATTCTTTTGCATCTGGCTTCATGCTCACTGCTGTGTGTAGTGGTAGATTATGTATTCTCGTTGCCTTACGGTATTCATTGTCTGAATATACCAGCTTATTTATTGGTTATTCTGTTGATGGGCATTTGAGTAGTTTCCAATCTGAGGCTACTATGAATCATGCTTCTCTGAACGTTCTGGTTTATGACTTCTGGTGAGCATACGCTCACGTTCTGTTGGTGCTTTATTTTTAATTGTAGAAACAGTTTCCATCACACCCTTTGGATCAGGAATTATCTGGTAGTTGCTGTCGGAATTTCTGAGGGAGCAAATGGGGGTCTCTAAGCAAAGCTCAGGTGACTGGTGAAGGTGGTCAGTGTGGTTCCGACATCCTGCGTTGGCAAAGTGACTCTCCCCAAATGTCATCCCTCTCCGTAAGTGCTCTTATTTAATCCTCCCAACAGTAGTTCTGTTTCCCCCCCCCCCACACACATTTTAGAAATGAGGAAACTGAGGCACAGAGAAGCCAAAATACCACTCAAAGCCACACAGGCAGCAGATAGAGGAGCCAGAATTGAATTCAAGAGGTCTGGCTTCAGAAACCGAACTCTTCGTCGCTCAGCTTTGTCACCTCTGTGCCATCATCCTCCTGTCTCTGTCGGTAGGGTGGGTCCTTCTCATCCACATTTCAATATGCCTCAGCTTGCCATCTTAAATGCGACCCTCCCATGACCACACATCTCCTTTGAGCCGTCCCCCCTCTTCTGCCCTTCACCCCCTTCGTTCTTGAAGGAGTTGCCTGCTTGTCTCCTCTCAGGTTCCTCACCTCACTCCAGCCTGACTTCAGCCCCTACCACTTAACATATTAAATCCTGCTAAGGTCACCGGTGACCTCTGTGTTGCTAAATCCAGTGGTCGTCGTGTTGTTTCTAATATTGTTGATCATTCTCTCTTGAAACTCTGATTTCATGACTCAAGCAACTTTCCCAGTTCTCATCCTACCTCTTTAATCTCTCCTCAGCCTCTTCTGCTGGTGAGTCCTCTTCCATGTGACTTTGAATATTGCAGTGACTCTTGCCTCATCAGTGGGATCCTTCTCTTCTAATTCCACACCTTTCCCCTAAATCAGCTCATCTCCACCCAAGGCTCCACCTTTTCCATCTGTACCTTGAGTGTCCCACGTGAGTCTCTCCCTGAGGAGATCTAGCTGGGATCTTTCCTCTGAGCTCAAAACTTGTATACCAGACTGTCCACTCCACCTCTCCACTTGGTACTTCCTGGGCACCTAACTTTAGCTTCTCTGGAATAAACTCATGAGCTCTCCCATCTGCAACCTGCTCCTTCCCTCAGAATCCCAGTATCAAGTCTATGGCGCCATTATTTATCCAACTGCACAGTCATCCTTGACATCTTCCACTTCCTGGCCCCCGAATCTAATCATTGACTAGGTTTCTTCAAAATTTCTCCTAGTTACTTCTCAAATATCTCCACTGTCCCCAATTCTGGGCTCGGGTTACCTTTATCTCTGATCTGGATTAGTTAAAATCACTTCCTGAAAGGTTTGCTTACATTCCTTCTTATCTTTGCATTCTTCAAACGGCAGCCAGAGTGATCATTTAAAAGTGCAGATCCAATCCTGTCACTCAGCTCCCCAATTTGACACCCTTCAAACAGTGGCTTCTTACTGCTTTCTGGGAGAAAGGTCAAAACCCTGAACACAAGTTGTCATACCTCGTATGATCTGGCTTGTGCCTCTGGCCTCCTTCCTCAGTGTCTATACTGTGGCCACACTGCCAGCTCTCAGTCCCTCACACTTGTTCAGCTTCCTTGCCCCACATGGCCCCCACCTCTTCAGCACCTTCTTTGCCAGCACCCTCTCTTGTGACCATGAACTCATCCTGCAGATCTCCACTCAAACTTCACTTCCTCTGAGAAGCCTTCCCTGAGCCCTCAGACGAAGTCAGGACCCTCTGTAATGTCTCAGAGCCTCCCCTACTTGTCTTTCACAGAGCCGTTCATGACTATAATTACTTCATTATGTAAATAGTTGCTTGGCTAGTGTCCCCTGATAGAATGTTAAGCTCCAAAAGCGCAGTAACTCTTCTGGGTGTGGCTGCCGACCTTGTTTCCAGCACCCCAAATGGTCTCTTACCTCCAACGGGCTCAAATAAATGAATAAGTAAATGAATGACCTGTCATCTTTAGAATTTTCGACTCCATCTCTCCTGATTGTTCCTTACTCCTATTTTATCAGTATGTTTAGGCTGTTCATAAAAATCAGACTAGATTGTGTGAATTTGGCCTGTGTGGCTACTGTGCTACCAGTATCAAAACCAGATGGTTTTAGGGGCACCTGCGTGGCTCAGTCGGTTAAGCATCCAACTCTTGATTTCGGCTCAGGTTACGATCTCGCAATTTGTCACTTGGAGCTCCACATCAGGTTCTGTGCTGACAGTGCAGAGCCTGCTTGGGATCCTTGCTCTCCCTCTCTCTCTGTGCTTCCTTTGCTCACGCTCGTGCTCTCTCTCTCAAAAAATAATAAATAAACTTAAAAAAAAAAAAAAGAGATGATTTTATACATTCAACATCATTAGCCATCAGAGACATGCAAAACAAAACCACGATGAGATACTATTTCACGCTCGCTGAGATGGCTGCAGTCAAAAAAACACGTGTTGGGAGAATGGAGAAGGTGGAACTCTTCTATACTACTGGTGGGAAAGCAAAATGGTGCTGTCACTTTGGAAAACAGTCCGGCAGTTCCTCGATATGTTAAACACAGAGTCACCATGCATCCTAGCAATTCCACTTCTAGAAATAGGCCTAAGAGAAATGAAACCATGTCCATATGAAAGCTTGTGCATGAATGTCTGTATCAGCATTATTCATAATAGGCGAAAAGTGAAAATAATCCAAATGTTTACTTTTATTTAAAGTTTTTATTTATTGATTTGAAGAGGGAGAGGACACCAGTGGGGTAGGGGCAGGGAGAGCAGGCGAGAGAGGATCCCAAGCAAGCTCCCTGCTGTCAGCGCAGAGCCTGGCACGGGGCTGGAACCCAGGAACTGTGAGATCATGATCTGAGCTGAGATCGAGAGCTGGACGGACGCTTAACCAACGAAGCCAGCCAGGCGTCCCAGTAACCCAAATGTTTATAAACTGGTAAATGCGTGATCAATGTGCGGTATATCCATACAATGAAATATTATTTGCCGGCAAAAAGGAATGAAGTACCTACGCAGTTCTACGACGTGGATGAACCTTGAAAACGTGCTGAGTGAAAGAAGCCAGTCACAGAAGACCATGTAGTATGTGACTCCACTGTTAGAAAATGCACAATAGGCAATTTTACAGAGACAAAAAGTGGATTAGTGGTTGTCTAGGATCAGCGGGGGCTGGGGAGATGGGGAGTGCCCGCTAATGGGCAGCCCTTGAAGTGGGTGAATTGTACGATATGTGGATCATATCTCAATAAGCTGTTAAGAAGAAACAGATGGCTTACTTTTGTGGGTAAACGGAAAGCACATCATCCAGGTAGCATCAGCGACAACGAATGTGATGAGATTATGGAACACAGCCCTGGCCATCTGTATGTGGCTCTTCATTCCTGTACTCTCTCTGCACATCCTGGGCCCTTCGGCTTTGTTTGCTTTGTTTTGATGTAACATTTCATGCCTATATCCTCCCTTGAATTGCGAGGTACTGCACAAGCTCAGAGCAGCTAATAGTTTTCCCCTCTTAGGATTGTTGTGAGCATTAAGTGAGTTAATATATGCAGTACACTTAGCATCATGCCTGGCACATGGTAAGTGCACGCTAAATATTACCTGTTATTATCCGGGTCAAAAACTAAAAGATTTAACATTGTTAGAGGAAAAAAAATAGAGCCATGGCTTATATTTTGCTTAAATATAAATGGCTGTTATTTGTGTACCTTGGCAAGTCCTATCACATATCCACTACATTCATTTTTCCCCTTCTGGGGAAGTCAAGGGCCCAGACCTCCCTCCACCTCGTCCTTGCCCTGTTACAACAGGGTGCAATAATATCAATGAACACGAGGGGGCAACATGTAATTGCAATTAAAAAAAAAAAAAAATGGCACACTTGAAAGGCAGACCAGATCTAAACCATCTGGTATAAAGGAAAGTGAAACATCTTTCTTTAATAGAGTGTCTTGTAGTATTATTCTACAGGAGGGAAATATTACTGTATCAGAAGGGTATTGCTGCTAGAAGGCTGACCGCAGCATTACTTAGATTCCACCTACATGTGTCTGCCATAAAGAAGCTTCTAGACATTTTCTCCCATGCTGCACACTCTATATGCTGGCTGGCCTTCGTGAGAAGACTTAGCTTTTCCTGTGAGCTGGCCCCTCTGACGGGAGGCTATGACGGGAGGCATTTGGGAGCCTATGTTAGTATAGAGCTGCCTTTCGTATTTCTTTTTTTTTTTTTTTTTTAATGTTTATTCATTTTTGACAGAGAGAGAACATGAGCAGGGGAGGGGCAGAGAGAGAGGGAGACACAGAATCCGAAGCAGGCTCCAGGCTCTGAGCTGTCAGCACAGAGCCTGACGCAGGGCTCGAACCCACAGACCGCGAGACCGTGACCTGAGCCGAAGTCGGACGCTCAACCGACTGAGCCACCCAGGCGCCCCTAGAGCTGCCTTTCAAACACTTTACTGTAGTATCTGATCTTGGGGGATAGGGACAGTTGTGCTTGAAATCGTAGGCTTCCCTTGGATTTTTGATGACTTCTTGGTAAGGTATGTGTGTTCCCACTTGACACGAGTTCTTCAAGACCCGTAACCATACCGCACCATCACTGTCGTGTGCCCAGAAATTTGTATTTGGCATGTCCTAGGGAAGCTGGATGTCTACTGGACTAAACTATTCCATGAGCGGAGCCTGGAAAAAGAGAGAAATGCTGATCAGCTTGTACATGAGCCATGGGACTCCCCCCCCAGTAGGACTATTCTTTAATTATTCTTTCTATAGTACAAAAGCAGTTTGTGCTCAGAATGGGAAAAGGAACCAAAGAGAACATCTAAACTACTCATAATCCCATCTCCCCAAATCTGAGGAATACCACAGATTGTTTAGTTTTCACTTTATATCCGGGCATGTGCGTATGTGTGTGTGTGTGTGTGTGCGTGTGTGTGTGCATGTAAACACACAGTGTTTACATTTATAGCAGCATGGAACATAGTATTCCATTGTATGGTGATACTATCTTTAGCTAATCCCCTTCTTTTGGGAATCTATGTTGCTTCTAAATTTTCTTTTAAAGAGCACTCTGGTGAATATCCTTACAGCTAAATCTTACCCCAGATTCTTGATTAGTTCCTCAGGATAAATTCCCAGAAGCAGACTTTCTGGGTGATGGGTAACTTCCATTGTCACCAACGGTGACCGTGCCCTTGATCAGATATAAAGTTTTGATTAAACGTCACACCAGAACTCTATAATCTTGTCTGCATAGTGTCATCACCACTGAAAACATTTGGTGAACTCCAGGCTAGAACTCATGTTCAAAAAAAATCTTAATCTTTCCTCTTGCCTTTGATCTTGGACTATTCAAGAGAATCCAATTTATCTCAAAAGAACAAAGAAAGCAACTCTGGAGGAGATTCATATGAATGTGCCACCAGAGTCAGGAGGTAAAACAGAGAAACACAGCAAACACAGAGTGTAAGCGTTACGTGCCCCCCAAAGCCAGCTCTCATTGTCCTGATAGAATTGCTTAAGAAATTGAAAGAGTAGGATCATGGCATTTGCCAGGTGTATTCTGCTTGATTCTTTACCAGTTGGAAGGTGTTTTCTTTTTTCTTGTTTTTCTTTGACCTAGCATGTTTTTCTAAACCTTTTTGGAAATTAGAATAGAATTACTTCCTCAGTAGCTAAAGACCCTGCTGGGTTGCAACAAGGAAGCCTCTCGTGACTGACTTTTTTCGTAAAGCTTCCCAAGCTCCTCTTTCTTTAGATCTTAAAGATGCACAACACAAAGAACGAAATATTTAAAAAATATGTTTATGGGGATTTTGTCATGGGAGGAGGGAGAGAGGGAGAGAGAGATGGCCGTACAAACTGGCGCTTAGTATTTCTGACTCAAGGGGCCTGTCTGGGCGTGGCTATGGATCGATGGGAAGAGGAGTATAGCAGTTGCACTGGTTCTTGCTAAATTCTGTTCATTTGGAGAGGTCTGGGGAGAGGGCTTATTAGTTCATGGAGGGACCAGACCACAGCTAACTCAGGCCACCCCTTGGTGCTGCCGTATACATTACTGCGTTGTATAGAAACTCGTAACGGCTCTGGGAAACCTACCTTGTTACACCGTAGGCTGATTTTCCAGACCCTCCGCAGGATAACCTTCACCCTGCTTTTCTAGCCTTAATATCTACGCCTTCTGTAGACACGCATGGAAGCTTGGCATCCTTTTTGGCAGTTGCCACTCTAGCCACTGTTGTGGCCAACAGCTCTGTGCACGTGCGGCCCAGCAGCTCTCACTTGAACTGCGCTGGGAATCACACCCTTGCTGCCTGACCCTGCAGGGTGGACACGCTTGCCTCCTGGTTGCCCTCTGGGTATGTGAGGGACTCACCATGCTGCAGGGCAAACTTTGGTCAATGGGGGATGGGAACTGAAGGGCGAAGGCCCCCCTCTTCTGTCTGTCAGGTGGGTAATTTTCAGGTCCTTCTACATGACTCCTCAGAAGCCTCCAGTGGGATTAGGCCCCAGATATCCCCACGGTGACCAGCTGATATCACACCCTTGTGCTGGCTTTCTCTCCTTGCCTGTTCCCCCTTCCCCTCTATTCCCTGTGGGAAACAACAGTCACCCTCCTATCTATCTGCTACTTTCTGGTTATGTTCCTAGCTCTTCATCTATTCATTTCTTTAATAGCACTTGGGGACCATCTACTATGTTCCTGGTCTGGGGAAGGGCCCTAAAATATAAAAAGGAATCAGTCACTAGCCTTGTTCGTGAGGAGCTTGGGGTTTAAGAGGAGACAGACAGCTAAAAACTGGCAGTGGGACATGGTGAGTATTGTTCCAGAAAACCAAGAAGTCGGGGCACAGGCGAGGGGACAAGTGATCCAGTTTGGAGTATCTGGGGAGGTTTTCTTGAGTGGAAAGTAATTTGCTGGAGGAAAGTGGAGAAAAACTTTCTAGGCTGAGGGAACGTTATGAATGCTTTATGTTTGGAACCTGTGGAAAGTTCAGGGACACCGGAGTGGAGGGCGCATGAGGAATGTTCACAGAAGAGTGTCTCAGAATCTGGGGGCTTGCAACACCCAGAGAGGTCAGAGAAGGTACAGAGAAGAGAAGGTCTGAGTGGCTTCTTGTCTGTCACCAGCCTGGTTTCGTCCTTCTGTACAGCTGGCCTATCCACTCTGGCCATAGCTTCTGCCTGAGGTGGACATCTACAGGGATGGACTTGGGACAGGCCTGAGGCCCGAGTCTGCCGCCATGCTCCTAAGAAACTAAGTCTTGCCTCATCTAGCTCGTGGTAGTATACGGGAGTTATTTAGTATCAGCTTCTCGCTCTCAAGGAGAGCCAGCACATGACCAGTGTCTCCAGAACTGTTAGAAGTGATAAGAAGGTCTATCTTTCATCTCCCACGGGAATGCCCATATCTCTGCCCTGGCAGACGGGCTCGTGTGAGTTTCTGTTTTCTCAGCCACGAAATAATCCCACAGTGCAGCTGATGGTGGCTTTCCACTGACCCCCATCCCTTTGTGGTGACCATGCAGCTCCTGACCCAGGGCCAGGCCAGTGACTTTCAGAGTGGAACAGACCACCTGATTGGTGGCTGGCCCAATCAAGCAGGCCCCGTCTTGCGGCGGGCAGTGGCGGGGGTGGGGGGGGTTGTGTCAGCAGCAGGTGGTGGAGGTTAGAAATTAAAGGGCATGCAGAGAAGGCTCTGGGCAGAAGCGCTGAGGGCAAGAGGAGAGCAGAGAGGGGCAGGGTGCTGGTGACAGGAGGGGCAGAGACAATGTGGCTGAGTCACGGTGATGTGGCAGTACTGGGAGCTATGAGATAGGGAAGGATCCTCAAAGTGGCCTGGAGGGTCTTTCTGTTTCTGAACGACACTCCAGACTCCAGAAGCCTATGTGTATGGCTGGGCCTGTGCTCTCAGCAAAAACACACATATGTTCCTATTCCCTTACATATCCTAACACAGAAGAGCATCAGGAGTTAAACTGCCTGAGTGTGATGCTGGCCCTGCCGCTTACTCCTGGGTGCACTTGGGCAATTAATTGCTCTCTCTGTGCCGCAGTTTCCTCTTTTGTAAACCAGGCTAATATTGGTATGTACCTCATGGGATTGTGATGATGACTGAATGAGTTAACGGATAGAAAAGGCAGAAAGCAGACAGGCCCATGTTGAACACTCTCTAACCAGGTAGCAGTCTGGGTCTGGACTGGACCCTCATTTGGCTAATTGAGAGTGTGAGGGACCATTTACAAATGGGCGTAGGTGAGACGGGGGGGGGGGGGGGGGGGGGGGGGGGGGGGGGGGGGTTGGGGGGGAGGTTGGGGGGGATACCAACAAAGGATGGTGGAGCAGCCTGGGGCTAGTGCCTGCAGGGGGCCTTTACCATTCCTGGCTTGATGGGGTGGGGGAGGGGCAAGACACCCAGCAATCTCTCAAGAGGATGGCGGGACAGGAACTGTGGGCTCCGGACAAGGGTGCGGCTGGGCCAGTTGGCCCTACGGGGAAGAAGCGGAGGGGTCACAGACCCCCAAGCCCTCTCCTCCTTCCCTCTGAGCTCCAGCCCATGCCACTCAAAGACCAATCCAGTTGGAAGCCAAAGTGCAAGGCATTTCTGCGGATGCACGACGCGGAAATCCACCTGCCGGGGCCCAGAGCAGGTGGTGAAGGGTGGGGAGAGGATAGACAGCCTGTGGAGTCTCTTCGGCACAAATGCCCACTGACACAAATACTGCTGTTGTGATGATTGCAGTAAATGCCTGTCGCCTAAGAACTCAACTGATTTCCATTCCTTGCAAGCCAAACAGCCCAGCACCATCAGAAAACAAACAGCGAGGCCTTATGGGGCCACCTGGTCTGGTGGCGATCACAACGCACACTGCTGTTGACAGCTGCTCCCCTCACTAGTTGGTCAAAACTCTGCAGGCAAGGCCAGAGGCCTTTCGGCTTTATGACTTCAGTGCGTAACACAGGACCAGGCACACGTCACCAGGCACTCTGATGGGCCCTACCTGAAGGAACCTGGGAGAAGCATCAGGACGTTTTATTTAAACGACAAGCTCTCTGATTCACCCTCAAAGCCAATACAGAGGGATGAAAACTCTTACAACCAATGTCTGACTGTACTTATCTTTCAAAGTTGATTTTACCCACTCAAAAAGTACCCTTTAGGGGCGCCTGGGTGGCGCAGTCGGTTAAGCGTCCGACTTCAGCCAGGTCACGATCTCGCGGTCCGTGAGTTCGAGCCCCGCGTCAGGCTCTGGGCTGATGGCTCGGAGCCTGGAGCCTGTTTCTGACTCTGTGTCTCCCTCTCTCTCTGCCCCTCCCCCGTTCATGCTCTGTCTCTCTCTGTCCCAAAAATAAATAAAAAACGTTGGGAAAAAAAAAAAAAAAAGTACCCTTTAATCCCCCACTTTGGGAAGTTAAAAAAAAAGATGAAAAGCAAAAGTCAAACTGTGGCAGTGGGATTTTTATTCTGCTCTGTCGGGGCCTCCGGCAGATAGGAGTGGAGAGGCAGCTTGCACTGGGAATGCTGAGTCACTGCGAGAGGGCGCTGGCTGCTGGGCTGATTTACTGAAGCAAAAATTCTGTGCGTGTGTGTGAATATAGCATTTACATTACACAAGTCGGAGAGAGGAGGTTGAAGGCGTTGCCTGGTTTGGGTTGAGGAGGAGGCCGAGACCAGCCCAGGCTCCTCCCCGGTCCCCTCTGGAGGCTGCGGCTTTGGTGCCAGGCCCTGGGCGTCCCTAATCTCACTGACTCAGGTCCCTGCCGGCACCGAGGCTGTAAATTCAAAAAGCCAGTGGTCATTTGGAATGCCTGAATTGGAGCCCAGGTGCATGTTTTCACAGCCTGTGTTCTTAGTCACTGAGTTAGTGTTGCCCAAAGTGGTTAAGTCACTGCAGCCCACCATTTGGATTTTTGCCCCTTCTGTGTTTTACCTGCATCCTTCACTGAATGGTTTTCTTTTGGAAACTAACCTTTTTGGGGGTACTTTAAACGATTTGTGTTTGAAAAGGAAACTGTATCACTACCATAAATGGAGAGCTAGTCTCACCTACCATAAAGTAACCATCCGTAGAAATGCAAAGAAATTCCTGGTGTCCAGCCTGGCTAACTGAATTTTAGAGCAGAATGATTTCAAAGTAACTCCATCCCTTTCAGCTGATTGGCTGTCCTGAGAAACCTCTCTCCCTTCTATCTGTTGGTCCCTATGACCCGTAATCGCTGATTCGAAGTTGGATTGGAGCCAGAGGGGTGCTGGGAGCTGGTAAATGTTTAACAACCAACTCTCCAAAAATAAATATAAACACACACACACACACACACACACACACACACAGTACACGTCTTACTGTTACCAATGACCTGTGGCATACAATTTACAAAGAAAAATGTTTATAATGCTTTTCATTGTAAATTCTATATAGTCCGTCGATTCCCTCAGAATGTTTTCATTGCTTTTTGATGCACTCACTTATCTGTACCAACCTGAGGTTGTAATTGACGAACAAGTGTAGTTACAACACAAACCTTGGTTGATACTAGCAAGGTCAAAGTGAAGAAACAAAGACATTTGTCAGCACTTCACTAGTTTATCAATGTCACAAATGATGTGAGTGACTTCTTTGCCAAATTGTGTAATAGTTTTCAAGTACTGGAAAAATATTTCCTATTTTGCTGTATTTACGATGCAATGATTCCAGATATGACACACTTTTTAGTTAAAGCGGTATGACTAGTATTTTTTCTTCACTTCTTTAAGCCTAGACAAAACAAAACTATAAGTCAAGGCGCAATTTGGAGCATTTGCTGATTTCTGTGGTGTAAATACTCCGACCACGACCCATTTCAAATTACCTATGCGCCATTGCACTGAGCGTGACGTAGAGTTGAGAGACGTGCCCCAGCTCACTCTTTCTAGGATTTCCACCATACAGACACAATAGACACAAATAACCTCAGCAACCTGGGTGCTAGTTAATGTAGCAAAATAATTGGAAAGGTGGGAGTATTTAATGCTTTTTAAAAATTTTTTTAAAATTTTTACTTTTACTTTTTTATTTTTTTAAATTTACATCCAAATTAGCATATAGTGAAACAATGATTTCAGGAGTAGATCCTTAGTGCCCCTTACCCATTTAGCCCATCTCCCCCTCCCACAACCCCTCTAGTAACCCTCAGTTTGTTCTCCATATTTATGAGTCTCTTCTGTTTTGTCCTCCTCCCTGTTTTTATATTATTTTTGTTTCCCTTCCCTTAGGTTCATCTGTTTTGTCTCTTAAACTCATCATATGAGTGAAGCCATAAGATTTTTGTCTTTCTCTGACTGACTAATTTCACTTAGCATTATACCCTCCAGTTCCATCCACGTAGTTGCAAATGGCAAGATTTCATTCTTTTTCATTGCTGAATAGTATTCCATTGTGTATATATACCGCATCTTCTTTATCCATTCATCCATCGATGGACATTTGGGCTCTTTCCATACTTTGGCTATTGTTGATAGTGCTGCTATAAACATGGGGGTGCATGTGTCCCTTCGAAACAGCACACCCGTATCCTGTGGATAAATACCTAGTAGTACAATTGCTGGATGGTAGTGTAGTTCTATTTTTAGTTTTTTGAGGAACCTCCATACTGTTTTCCAGAGTGGCTGCACCAGCTTGCATTCCCATAATGCTTTTGTTTTTAATACAATTTATTTAATTGTAATTTTATATGAATTGGTTTTTAATAAAGGCTGTTTATCAACTGGATCTCTGGACTCCCCAAACATTTGCTCCCAACTGTGTCAGTTTCAGTAAACTGGTGATTGTAGGTTTAGTAATTATAGCCTTATCTTGAAAACAGGCAAGCTGCCTATGCACCCCTCAGAGGACCAGTATCCAGAATAATCTCTGCTCTCTTTTGATGTACACACTCCATTTGGCTCTACCTCAAAAGAATAACAGAGTTTGTCTCTCTCCTTATTTCTCTAACTTTGTATCCTCTACTTTCCTTCTTTTTTTTTTTTTTTTTAATTTTTCAAAGTTTATTTATGAGACAGAAGGACAGAGCATGAGCAGAAGAGGGGCAGAGAGAGAGGGAGACACAGGATCCAAAGTAGGCTTCAGGCTCTGAGTTGTCAGCACAGAGCCTGACACAGGGCCTGAACTCATGAACCGTGAGATCATGACCTGAGCCAAAGTTGGATGCTTAACAAACTGAGCCACCCAGGCACTGCCCCCTCCATCTTCCCTCTCATTGACTCTGCCCCCAGATATTCCTCGAACATACCAGGCATATCCGCCCCAGGACCTTGGCACTTGCTATTTTCCTTGCCTAGAACGTTCTTTCTCTAGATGTGTGCATGGTTCACTCCCTCACCTCCATCAAATCTTTACTCAAATGTCATCTACTCAGTGAAGCCCTCCCCGACCACCCACCTAGTTACAACTGCAAACCCTCCCCTTTACCATTCCCCCACTGACCATGCCATAAAAATATGTCTTCCTTGCTTTATTTTTCTCCATAGCATCAATTACTTCCATATATTGAGCTGTATAAAATCCTCCTGTATATTTTGTTTATTGCCTATTTTAATTCATGACAATGGAAACAACACAAAAGCTAGGCGTTTTTGTATGTTTTGCTGAATCTTCTGTGTATGAAACAGTGCCTAGCACAAGGTAGGTAGTCTATATATTTGTTGAATAAATGAATGATTCAATAGTGGTTGCCTGGGAAATATGTATTGAATAAACAGATGAATGAATGAATATTGCTTCAAGTCCTAGAGGCACAAAATTACCAGGGGGAGATGTGAAAATATAGATATTGATACACTTATGTATAGATCAATATTGATTTATTTATATATATCAAGCTGTTTTATATATATATATATATATATATATATATAAAACATATACACATATATAATATATCCATAGATATAACAGCTTTATTAAGATATAATTCATATGCCATATAATTCACTCATTTGAAATATACAATTCAGTGGTTTTTAGTGTCTTCAGAGATGTGCAGTCATCACTAATATCAATTTTAGAACATTTTCATCACTCCAGAAAGAATCCCATGGTCATTAATAGTCACTCGTCTCTGGTTCTCAGTATCCCCAGCCCTAGGCAACCATTAATTTATTTTCTGTCTCTGTAGATTTGCCTAGCCTTCAATTAGTATAACATTTTCAAGATTCATCTATGTTATAGCATGTATTAGTACTTTATTTCTTTTTTTTTTTTTTTTATTTAACGTTTATTTATTTTTGAGACAGAGAGGGACAGAGCATGAACGGGGGAGGGTCAGAGAGAGAGGGAGACACAGAATCTGAAACAGGCTCCAGGCTCTGAGCTGTCAGCACAGAGCCTGACTCGGGGCTTAAACTCACGGACCGCGAGATCATGACCTGAGCCGAAGTCGGACGCTTAACCGACTGAGCCACCCAGGCGCCCCAGTACTTTATTTGTTTATACTGATGTATAATAATCCATTCTATGAATAAACCACATTTAATTTACTCATTCATCAGTTGATGTACATTTGAGTTTTCCCACTTTTTGGCTATAACGCTGTTGGGAACATTCATGTTTGTGTGGGCATATGTTTTCATTTCTCTTGGATATATGTCTAAGAGTAGAATTGCTTGGTCATGTGATATTCTATGTTTAACATTTTGGAGAACTGCCCACCAGCAGTGTATGAGATTTCAAATTTCTCCACATCCTTATCCATACTCATTCATATCTGTCTTTTTTGTTATAGCCATCTTAAGAGGTATGAAATGAGATTTGTTTGTGGCTTTGATTTGCAGTTGTTTGATGGCTAATGATGCTGAACATCTTTTCATGTGCTTATTGTTCATTTGTATATCTACTTTGGAGAAATATCTATTTAGATTCTTTGGGTTTTTTAATTTTTAAATTGTTTTATTTGGGTTGTCTTTTTGTTGTGTTGTAAGAATTATTTACATATTTTGAATTCTAGACCATTATCAGATGTTAGATTTGTGAAAAAAAGTTGTGAGCTATACTTCACTCTCTTGAGGGTATCTTGTGAAGCAAAAACATTTTACTTTGATGATGTCCAGTTTACCTCCATTTTCTTTTGTTGCTTGTTCTTTTGATGTCATATCTAGGAAACAATCCCCTCATCCAGACTCATAAAGATTTATACCTAGGTTTTCTTCAAGAGTTTTATAGTTTTAGCTGTTACATTTTAGGTCTTTGATCCATTTTGAGTTAATTTTAACATGTGGTGTGAGGTAGGGATGCAACTTCATTCTTTTGCATGTAAATATTTAATCATCCCAGCACCATTTATTGAAAAAGCTATACTATCCCTGTTGAATTATCTTGATATCATTGTCCAAAAACAAGGGAAGATTGTAAATCAGATGTGTGTGATCTCATTTGTTTCTTTGTGATTAATTTTGTTGGAAGCATTGAAAATTCTAGTTAAAGAGTGTTTGGCATAAAATCCATTCAAGGTGCCTTGTTAGTGCAGTAGGTAGTGCTTCAGTCTCATAAAATCCATTCAAACCAGTTCAAGAATAAAGGGAATGCTCCTACTTCCCAGATTGTGATTTTTATTTAACATTTTACTTTTTAAAAATTATTATTGAGGTATAATTGGCATATAACATATTAGTTTTAGGTATACAATGTAATGTTTTGATATTTGTATATGTTGCAAAATGATTACCACTATGTCTAGCTAACTAATCTGTTACCATACATAGTTATATATAATTATGTTTTTTTTTTTGTAAAGAGAACTTTTAAGATTTACTCTCTCAGTAACTTTCAAATATGTAATACAGTAATGTTAACTATAGTCACTATGCTATATATTACATTCCCGTGACTTATTTATTTTATAACTGGAAATGCATACCTTTTACCCTTTTCACCCACTTTACCCCCATCTCTGGAAACCACTGATCTTCTCTCTGTATCCATGAGCTTTTTTTTTTCTCCTTTTTTTAAGGTTCTACATATAAATGAGATCATGCAGTATTTGCCTCTCTCTGTACGTTGTGTTTTATTTAGCATAATGCCCTCAAGGTCCATCCATGTTGTTGCAAATGGCAACATTTGATTTCTTTTTAAGGCTGAATAAATATTTCATTGTATATAGATATACCACATTTCCTGTAACCATTCATCCATCGATGGACATTTAGGTTGTTTCCATGTCTTGGCTATTGTAAATATAGGCACACCTCATTTTATTGGCTTCATTTTATTGTGTTTTGAAGATACTGCATTTTTTACAAGTTGAAGGTTTGTAGTAACCCTGCATCAAGCAACTCTTTTGGTGGCATTTTCCCAACAGCACTTGCTCATACATGTATCTGTGTTACATTTTGGTAATTCTTGTGATATTTCAAACTTTTCATTATTATTTGTTATGGTGATCTGTGATCAGTGATTATGACTTGTTGAAAGATCAGAGGATAGTTAGCATTTGTTGAAAGATTAGATGATAGTTAGCATTTGTTAGCAATAAACTATTTTTGGGGGGGCGCTTGGGTGGCTCAGTCCGTTAAGCCTCCGACTTTGGCTCAGGTCATGATCTCCTGGTTAGGGAGTTTGAGCCCCGTGTTGGGCTCTGTGCTGACAGCTCAGAGATTGGAGCCTGCTTTGGATTCTGTGTCTCCCTCTCTCTCTGTGCCTCCCCAGCTAAGATTCTCTCTCTCTCTCTCTTAAAAATCAATAAATGTTTAAAAAAAAATTTTTAATAAGAAAAAAACTATTTTTTAAGGTTATTTATTTTGAGAGAGAGAGAGAGCACGCACACACAGGATAGGGACAGAGAGAGAGGGAGAAAGACTTCTGAATGGAGAAAAGGAATTAATGAGGTAGAAAAAATTAAAAAAATATTAAAATTTTAAAAAATTACACACACACACGCACACACAAATCGAATAAATGATGCTAGATCCTAGGTGTATTTTGGTCTGGGTGTTGAGAGTGGCTTGACAGATAAGAGAAAAAGGGGAAAAAAGAAAAGAAAAAGAAAAAAAAGGAAATCATTTGAAAATTTGGAAAAATTAATACACTAGAGTAAAATGAAATGATGGAACTAAAATAGAATCTGAAAAAAATTACACAAAAGTAAAAAATATAGTAGAAAAAAATTAAAGAAAAATATTTTTAATAAAAATTAAACATAAAAATGAATTTTTTCTCTTTCTGCTGAATTCTGTGGTTCAGGTTGTGCAGATTGTTGTGTTAATTCTCAGGTCAGTTTTCTAGGTGTGCAAGATGGCTGTATTTCATGGACGTGAGACACATAAAAAACTTCCATGCTGTTCCGCCATCTTTGTTCCTCCAAGGGAGAAAGACTTCTAAGCAGGCTCCATGCTTATGCAGTGCAGAGCCCAATGTGGGGCTCGAACTCATGAACCGTGAGATCATGACCTGAGCCAATATCAAGAGTCAGATGCTTGTCTGACTGAGTCACCCAGGTGCCCCTGGCAATAAACTATTTTGAATTAAGTTAGGTACGTTGTTTTTTTTTTTTTAAATACCAGGCTATTGCATACTTAACAGACTACAGTATAGTGTACATTAGACTGTGATCTTGAAATATTATTTCCCATTAAAAGAAATGAAGATTCCTTGGAGAAATAGTTGATTCTAGGTTGAGGACAGGAAAAGAATGGGATAAGTCTGGAACATCCAAGACTACTATTTCAGTCATATGAAAAGGACCCAGGAATCAAGCAGAATAAGCTTTCAGCAGACCAAGATGGAATGGTATGAATGTCAGTAAGGATAATAATGGTAATGGGTTGAAATACATACAAAATACTTAAATTCATGATCCATAATAATATTTTTAAAAAATGTTCCCTCACTGGTTACTTCGGAGGATGACAAAAAAAGCATCTCACTGTTGTGTAAACTCATGAAGGAAAATAAGCATATATCTTACATTGCCCTTCTAAAATGTACCTTCAAATAGTTGAAAAGGGGACGTTCCTAACTACAGAAATTTTCCAGCTAATAAAGATGGAGTGATGGATTTGAAATCTGATTCTGTAATACCCAATAAGTGGCTCAGTGGCTGATGAGAGAGAAAGAGAGAGAGAGAGAAAGAGAGGGAGAGAGATTGATTTTGTCCTTCCTGTTATGGAAATACACAATACCCCCACCACCTATGAAGCAGCCTTAATTAAAAAAAAAAATCAAATCTGAATTCGATCAAGCCTCTTGTCTTAACTGATTTAAAAGAAATACAAGGCACAGAAGATTATGTTAAATGACAGTGTGAAGATGCACTGAAACTATAAGAAACCTGGATTCTTGAATAAATAATTTCAGAGAAAGAAAAATGATGGAGAGAGAATCTATAGGTTAAGAGAGATGTAACCTTTCATCAGTAATGATGTAGGATCTCACATGGATTCCAAATCAAACAGAATACATCAACCAGAGAAATACGAAATTTGGGTATGTGATTCTATTACGGAGTTATTAATTTTAATAGGTGTGACAACAGTATTGTCATATAAAAATTGCAATCTTCAGATATTCTGTACTGAAGGAGAGACGAAATGATATAAAATACCTGAGCTTTGATTTTAAAAATCCGCCTGTGGGTGTAGGTGAGGGTATAGATGAAGCAACATTGGCCAGGGGTTGGTAATTGTTGGAGCTGGTGATGGTACATCAAATTCACCGCATTATTCTCCCTTCCTTATTTTGAAAATGGACATAATAAAAGATTTTAAAAACATTATAAATCTCCACAACAACAATCATAGAATTAAAATCAGAGCAAGAAACTGTGTCACTTTCTGTAACAGTGGGGGGGCGGGGTCAATAAATACAGTCTAAAATTGAGAAAGGGAAAAAAGTAACATGGGACGCGGGATTAATTTGGAAGGCATAGCAGGCTGTCCCCTAGGCAGCTCAAAACTGGAAAAGGAGTTGCTGGGCCTCCTGGCGCTGAGGACTAGGCCTGGAAGGCTGGGCAGTGAGGCTCCTCCCTCCACCTCTCAGCCACTCCCTCTGCTTCCATGTCTCTGCTTCTCTTACTAGGCTCACCTTGGCACAGCCCCAACTTCCCAGGGGTGTGTGGGTACATTGCCCACACCACTGACAGTATCCTACTCTCTCAAGAGGATCTGATCGGTTGCCGCTCAGCCAGTGAATGGGCTGGCCTTGGGTTAGGTCACACCAACTGAGGCGAGCTTGTGAGTTTGTGGGGGTGTGAGTTCTTGGGAGGTCGCATGGAGTTTTCCAGAAACTGGGCAAATTCTCTAGAAGGAGTAGGTTTAATGGTGGGCAGGGTTAGCCGTGAAACCTAGCTGGTACAGGGATGGTTGGGTAAAGGAGAGACTAGAATTAGGAGATCAGACAGGACATCTTTGAGCTCAACTAATATTCATTAGGCACCTTCTTGGTGCATGACCTTGGGCTAGCTGCTGGGGACGGAGGGATAAAGGAAATTGAGATAGAAAACCTGTAACGGGGATGGGGAGATGGACGAGGCTGGGTTTAGGCACTGAGTGCATTGGGGCTGGTCAGAGACAGGCTGCTCCTTTCTCTTTGCACATCCTCCCAACTGCCTCAGCCCTGCAAAATCCTACCTAACTCTCAAGGCCCCTTGCACACTCTGCTTCTTCCAAGAAGCGTTTCTCATCTCCCTTTGAACTCTGTAGCAATGTGTATAGCCTCTGACTGTAATTTGCTTTATTACTTTTTAATGTTTATTTATTTTTGAGAGAGAGCGTGCAAGCAGGGGAGGGGCAGAGAGAGAGGGAGACACAGACTCTGAAGCAGGCTCCAGGTTCTGAGCTGTCAGCACAGGGCCTGATGTGGGGCTCAAACTCATGACTGTGAGATCGTGACCTGAACCAACGTCAGAGGCTTCACCAGACTCAGCCACCCTGTAATTTGCTTTATAATGACATAGTTTATGTCGTCGTGGTAGTTGCACATTTTGTTATTATAATTTACCTCTTTGTCTTCTGCTGGCGGACTTGTGCTAGACTGTAGAGTCTGTTTTCCAGCCACATTTGCAAGCAGGCAGGTCTGTTGGAAGGGCCACAGTCTTGGACTTGAATCCCATGTTCACCCCTTGGCAGCTGTGTGACTTTAAGCAAGTGACTTAGCCTCTCTGAGTTTCACTTTCTTCATTTGTTAATGAAAATGATGTTCACCTCAACGTGTTTATGAGAATTGAGTGATATCACAGATGTAGAGCACAGAACTGAGCACAGAACAATTGATTGATGTGTATTGAATGAGGAGGACCAGGTTAGGCCTTGAAAGGTGAGTAACATTAGCATAGCTGAAAAGATGAGAGAGAGGAAAGTATATACCCAGAGGTATGCCCTCCAGTCCCTTAGGGGACAGGGGAGGAGGGTGGGTTGGCTGGGGAGAAGGGCAGCAAGTGTGTCACATTCTGGATGGGACATGACTTCTTGTCAGCAGAAGCCTCTGTAACTCTAGGACTCAAGCAGCCCCACACACTTGTCCACTGTAATGGAAACTCTGCCTTTGGGCTGTAGCGTGCCTCTTACTTGATATCATTGTCCCGGGGAGCGGACTCAGTAACTGGGGCAGTACTGAGGGTTGGTCAGGCAAATGGAAATGGACAGTCATGTTAGCGATGTTCAGTAGCTGACCCCTCTGTTCTACTTGAACCTGATATTTTCGTGGGGGGCTTGTGATACCAGATCCTCTAGGGTTTCCCCCATCTTGGCGGCCACGCTCAGAAGTCTCACTTCTGGGCTCTGGTTCCTCATGCTGCTGTTGTGGGACATAGGTCTGAGTCCCACTCTCCTGCTCTGTCTAGATTATCTCCCCAAGTCTTCTCATCCTCTCACAGCTTAGACACCATAAATATGGTGGTGGCCCCCAAAGTGACACCTCCAGCTTGGCCTCCCCCCGCCCCCCACCCCCCACCAGAGCCAGATTCAACCAACTGTCTGTGACTCTCTAGATTCTCCCCTAAACCAGTTCTTTCCCTGGTCTCATTTATCTCAGCAACTGGAACTCACCTTTTTCTGAGGGTAGAAACCTAGGAGTGATTACCTATCGTTTTTCCCTTTTCCTTCCCCATCTCCCCATCCGACCTTTTAGCAACTTCTGCCAGCTCTACCTTTAAAACTCAGCCCAAATCTGCCCACTTCTGTTTACATTGCCTCCACCCATCCTTGTCCAAGCCATAATTATGTTGCACCTGGACTAATGCCATAGCTTCCTAAATGTTTCCATCCTTGCCCATGGCAACCATTTTTCTTCTCTGAGCAGCTAGAGCCAGTTTAAAAAACCTAAATCAGATCATTTGTGCTCCTTCTTAAAATTTTCCAGTGGTTTCCCATGGCACCTGGAAAGAAACCCAAACCCCTAGCTTTGGCCTCATGGGTCAAGGATCTAGCTCCTTACTGACCTGCCCTCAAATCATCTTCCCCATGTCCAATGTGCTCTGGCCACGTTGGCTGCTTCTGCCGTAGGCCTTCTGTAGTTGGAATTCTCTTTTTGCCTCAACACTTCCCTCCAGGTGGTTTTTGTTTTCATTTGCATTCTTTGGCCTTCTGTGGCCCCTCAGTCTAATGTAGGCACCTGGTCATTTTTAGCACATCATTCCATTCATGTTGTCTGCAGAGCACTTCTTACTCTCTGATGTTTCTTGTTTATTTTGTCATCTATTGTTTGTCCCCCCTACTTGAATGCCCATTCCTTGAGAACAGGCATGGGCCTGTCTTTGTACACTGGATCATCCTCAAGACCTAGTATGGGGCCCGGCACACACTAGGTGCTGTCGAGTCTGGAATTTGGTTTTACCCAATTTACAAGCTAGTACGCTAGCCTTTTACTATTTCATGGATGCTAGAGGAGACATGAAACTCTAGGGTCAGAAACATAGGAGTTTATTACTCCCAGGACAGCAAGCAGCATAGCATCAGCATGCTTGCATCAGATCCAGTTCTCACGGGAGTTCTTGCCTCCAGTTCTCACGGGAGACATGATATGGGCCAGATGGAGACTGTACATGCAGTGAGTTTATTTTGCAGTGAGGAACATTGAACTTGGGGAATTCGTGACTTTTAGAGTAAGGAGGAAGCAAGCCTGCTCTTTGTTCCTAAAGAAAGCATTACTTCATCCCTCCAGGTTGTGCTGGCATCACCACCCTGAGAAATGGCCCAGGTAAAGAACAGTCAGGCCTTGTACCCCTGGTATACTAAACAAGGTATGTAGGAGCATGAGAGTTCCATAGAAGAGTGTCTCCCCAAGAGGTATGTCGCAAATATTAGTTACAGGAATGAATGAAAGAAACCTAGTCTTGTGCCCAGGTACTAGGTTTTGATGCCTGCAGGTAGACTCACCTGAGGTCAATATCTGCCTGGATCCCTGCCTGTCATGTACTCTTGGATTCCCTTCACCATTACTCTTCTCAGCCCTCATGACACCTCACACTTACCTGCATTAACTGAAGCTTGAATGCACGCTGAACTGGTAGCACCTTCCGCTAATGCCTGAGCCAGATACCATCTCCCTGCTGGGTGGGATTTCCCCCAGTGTCCGTGACTGGGTCTATCTCCTCAGATCCTGCCCTGGCCCACCACCACATTGCACTGCTGTTAAATGGCCTAAGGTTGGCCCTGTCTAAACACATGACCTGAGGAACAGTGGTGCTAACAATGGCATTTTCTGGTCCATATTCGACGTGTAAGACCAGGATGTCTGTTGTTGTCCTCCTACTTCTCAGCCTAGTACTCTAAGGAATGGCATTCAATTCACTTTTCCCTTAATCCAGAGTCCAGACTTATGGATTTGTAAAGCAAGTTCAAATTGACAGTATGCTGGGTTGACATAATTTAGTGATGCTGACTGACCAATGGAGCTCTCAGAGAATGAAGAAATATTTGGAAACCAATTAATTTAATTGGCAGAAAGGCTTAACTGTCAGTAGTTGGAAAATTTATAGTAATCAACCCAGAACAATCTCACTCTGTAAGCAAATTACCCGGGAAGTTAAATTGTATTCGGAAAGCTGTCTGGCAGGTACAGAATTAGACCTAACACTACCACACTGCTAGGTGATAGGAAGGTTTAATGACCTCCTGGTTTAAAAGCCTGATGCATCTGTCTTTATATTAGAAACATACCTATCAGCTTGAGCCTTATTGTTTACCCTAAAGAGCTCTTGGTTATGAGCCAATCTTTGCCCCTCGGGCTTTCCTTTTTCAGTGTTTCCAGGTTGACAGTTCTCCCTTGTTGATCAATTTTTTTTTTTTCTCCTCTGGATTTTACTTCCAATTATCTTCTATTCATTTATGCACAACTAACTCGTGAATATGTCTATTGTAAAAGATTCAAGCAACATATACATATATAGAGAACAAACACATAAAAATTCTCATCTTTCCCTGTCACATTCTTCTGCCATCCCCCTTTCCCGTCCCATCTTCAGTGGGACACTAGGGAAGTACAGATACTGGTATACAGGAAGGCCTCTATATGGATCTGTGATCATTTCTGGGAGAGGAATTTGTGAGTGATTTTTATGTTTTCGTTACATTCTTCTGTATTAAAAAGGGTTTTTGTTAAAAAAACAATAGCTCATATAATTTATAATAAAAAACATTTCTTTTTTTTATTATTTTTTTTTAAATTTTTTTTAAACGTTTTTATTTATTTTTGAGACAGAGAGAGACAGAACATGAACGGGGGAGGGTCAGAGAGAGAGGGAGACACAGAATCTGAAACAGGATCCAGGCTCTGAGCTGTCAGCACAGAGCCCGACGCGGGGCTCAAACTCACGGACTGTGAGATCACAACCTGAGCCGAAGTCGGACACTCAACCGACCAAGCCACCCAGGCACCCCAAAAAACATTTCTTATTAAAAGGTAAAAACAGCATGGCCTTTGCAATCTCACAGATAGGAGTGTAAATTCTGGCCATAGTCCTTTCTCTCTCTGTGGCTGTGTATATGCTAATTTACCCCCTTGAACCTCAGTTTCCTAATCTGTAAAAAGTGAATGTGACACACTCTCTCTTGCTTATATGTTGTTATGAATGAAGTATGTGAAAGCACCTGACACATGGCTGTCACCAAATAAATTTCCTTCCAGTGAGAAGAAAGTGCATGTCGCCCTGGGACCCCTTTTCAGACCATTTCTAATTATACAGGTGAAACATTCCAAAGCCCCAACAACGTGAAGATATTGTGTATGTGTATGTGTAGGTGTGCGCAAGAAGGAAAGGAAGTGTAAGAATAAAACTGTTAGAAAGATGCTCTATTATGTGCGGGTACCTAGTATCACTGAACTGTACCCTTAAAAATGGTTAACATGGTAATCTTCTGTTGAGTATATTTTACCACAAACGTTAACAAGAAGAAAGAAAGAAAGAAACTAACGGGAGGGTGAGAACACCTTTCCTTTCCCACACTCTTTGAGCCCTGGACTTTCTCAGGTAGAGATGCAAGCCACATTTTGTGTTTTCTTAGTTTCAGCCACAGTGAAGGCATTTTTCCCAAGGGGCTATTTCCGCCCATGTTAATTTCCTGTTCTAATAAATACAGGTCAACATGTGATACAGAAAGTGGCTTTTGTTTGTATGTTTTAAAAATACTAACTAAATGAAGAGACGTGTGGTGGCTGGCACATGCAGGTTCCGCAGTCAGGGCAGCAGACTGGCAGGGGGAACCGTCGGGGACTAGAGGCAAGGACTGGGAGTGTGGGGAGCACATGGAAGAGGAGACCCCTTTTAAGTTCCTTCCCTGCCGCCCGACTTTCCACTGCTTCTTCCCGCATGCCTTTCATCATAGTCTTAACAAAAGTTATTCGAACACATTGGCTCCACACTTGGAGAGGACTCTGGGGGAAGGAATTTCAGTGCTTCAGCACTTTGTTCCTTGGACAGCTATCTGCTGCCCAAGCGATCTGACGGGCAGTCAGAGTAGCCGCCATTCGTCAGGGTCCATCTGTGCACCAATGTCCTCGTCTCTGAGTTTTGCGTGTATGTTTCTCACAGTGATCCTCTAAGGTGGGTGTTATTATCTCCACTTTATAAATGTGGAAGCTGAGGCCCAGTAAGGCTAGTGATTTGCTGAAAGTCTCACTGCTACTTAGTGGCAGAATCAGGATCCAGATCTTGATCTGTTTAATCTCTGAAGTCTACACTCTTCATTATACTTGGTAGGTCACTTTGCTTTGCATTTTAACAGAAGTTTAAAACAAGGGAAAAAATAAGATGGGGGTTAGACCAGATCAGTGGTTCTCAACTCTAACTGCTGTGGGTTCTCCGGGGAGGCTTTAGAAAGCCGACAGAAACTCAGCCCTACTGCCAGGGATTCTAACTCTGGTGCTCTGGTCCCCAGGTGATTCTGAGGGGCAGGTGGGTTGAGAACCCTGATCTACACCAGTGCTTCTCAAACTTGGGATCCAGATCAGCCAGGATTGTGTAAGAATGCAGATTCCGATTCAGTAGGTCTAGGGTATGATGGGAAATGCTACATTTCTTTCTTTTCTTTTTTCCTCTTGTCCCTTTTCTTTTCTTTCACATCCAAGTTAGTTAACATACAGTGTAGTGTTGGTTTCAGGAGTAGAATTTAGTGATTCGTCACTTACATATAACACCCAGGACTCATCCCAACAAGTGCCTTCCTTAATGCCCGTCACCCATTTAACTCCTCCCCCCACCCACCTCCCCTCCATCAACCCTCAGTATGTTCTCTATTGTTAAGAGTCTCTTATGGTTTGCCAGGAGATGATACATTTCTAACAAGCTCCCAGGTGACGCTGAGGCTGCTGGTTCATGAACACACTTTGAGTAATGAGGGTCTGAATGATCTCTAGGTTACTGTCCTCTTCTAACATGCTGTGACAGTAGAGAAAGCAGTTCTCAAGCACAGGTGTTCTGTATCCAGCAAACATCTGCCTCCCTATGTCCTGGTCATCGCTATCTGTCGCAAACGAGCAGTATTGCTTTTGGTGGTCAAAATGTGTGAAAGCCAAACATCAGTAATGGTGCATCGTGTAACATGGTGAAGGGTCATGGACTCTAGAACCTGCTCATATCCCGGTTCCGTTGCTCACCAGCTGTGAACTTAAGCAAGTTGCTTTGTCTCCCTGAACTTTAATTTCCTCAACTTCAAATTGAGGCTAATAAACTCTTATCCTCTTTGGGATATGGGGAGGATTTGATGGGTTAACCTAGATGAAGCACTTGGCACAAATAGATGCCCAATAAATGGCAACTGCTGTTATCTTGGTGAACTTTGCAAGCTGATCTAATCTTCTAACACGGTTCCTGTAGGTCAAAGGGATCCTCATCTGTGTCCTCTGCAAGGATCATCAAACACTTTGATATGAATGTCAGGTGACACTATGACGTAAGAAATTTTATGATACAGGCCCTTCAGGCTAACATTTCTGCCGTTGCCTAGGGAATGACTGGGACAGAGAGACTATTTCCTCCCTTCTCTGGACTGTTAGATTATCTCTCTATCTCTGTTGCCTGCCTGTCCGAGGCAAATCCCTCAGTGATTTTTGCTATAAAAACAGACAACGTTAACTCTTGAGGTGTTTTCTTCAATGCTGTCATCAGACTAATGTTGGTAGTAACTTATTCAATCAGATATTCATGATGTGCCCAGGTACCAGGGATACAAGGATGAACAAAAGGTTCACAGTTTGTTGAGGGGAGGCAGACACTAAGCAAATAAAATATACAATTATAACTGTAGAAAGTGCTATGAAGGAAAAGAACAGGGTACCCTGAAAGAAAATATTAAAGAGCTTGTGCCACTAACCAACTTTCATTTAAAAAGAGCCTCTGATTGCCCATGTGTATGTGTGGAATGGACTGGACCGGGGCAAGAGGGAGGACAAGCAGTTAGAAGCTCTTAACAGGTGTCCAGGCCTGGGTGCTGGCAGGGGAGCCTGGGAGAAATTGGTGGAATCAAGACTTGGAGCAGGGGCGCCTGGGTGCCTCAGTCAGTCAAGCGTCCCATCTGACTCTTGATGTCGGCTTAGGTCGTGATCCCAGGGTTGTGAGAGCTAACCCTGCAACAAGCTCCACGATGAGCTTGGGATTCTCCCTCTCCCTCTCTCTGTCTCTCTCTCGTTCTCTGAAAGACTTGGAGCAAATTCCCTTCATTTTCCTTATCATAAAATGTTGGCTTGTAGGTTTAATAGTTTTATAATTTTTCCCCATTTGCTCAATGTAGAAGACACCATATTGTCATTAAGAAAAATTCCAGGGGCGCCTGGGTGGCGCAGTCGGTTAAGCGTCCGACTTCAGCCAGGTCACGATCTCGCGGTCCGTGAGTTCGAGCCCCGAGTCAGGCTCTGGGCTGATGGCTCGGAGCCTGGAGCCTGTTTCCGATTCCGTGTCTCCCTCTCTCTCTGCCCCTCCCCCGTTCATGCTCTGTCTCTCTCTGTCCCAAAAAAAAATAAAAAACGTTGAAAAAAAAAAAAAAAAAGAAAAATTCCGACCGGTTCTGTGGCTTTCCCTTTGTAGGCCCCTCCCTCCTTCCCTCCCTTCCTTTCTCTCTTTCTTCTGTAAAATGGCGGTGGTGATAGCAGGCATTGGTATCACAGGGTCTAACATTTTTCCTTGCCCTGTCATTTGAGGACTCCAGTACAAATTAAAAGAATGCACAAGTACAAAATGTAAAGCTTCCAACTTAGTAGCTGAAGCAGCTTTAACAATACAGAGAGTTGGATTTCCTATTCTTTAAGAACTCTTGATTTCCTCTCTTTCAGGCCAGCATAGGTCAGTGAAATTAGAATCATACTTCAAGCACAGGCTGCGTGAGTCAGGAAAGGTCAAGGCCACAGGATGCTCAAGCCAGAACTACAAAGCAAAACAGGTCTCTGTCCCCAGGCACCGTACCTGGCTCTAGACTGTGGGAATCCAAGAGGCAGCTGGAGCATGAGTCACCAGCTAACGCCAATTGACACATGCTGGGTCACAATTATCCCAGAATCACCTCATATAAAACCTGGCTGGAATGATTTACACACCCTAAATAGCTCAATTGTCTCACAGAAATGAGATAGTAGAAACATTTCTACTAGACTACTATGATCGTATATTTAGTAGATATAGAGTAGAAACATTTAAAAAACAAACCTTCTAACGTTGCAGGTTACGAAATATGGGACCAGAGATGTGGTCCCAAATGTGGGACCAACCTAAGGTCACACTGCTGTCACTTGGCAACACCCAAGAACTTGAAGTTAGGCACAAGGAAAATGTCCTTGGACAATATGGTAGAGAAGTTGCGTAATTCTGCTGACAAGACAGAGACGCTCAGCCATTCATTTGAATCTGTTGGTAGTTCTAGGTCCAACTCAATTGTTGATGCCTCAGTGGCCTCTCCTCGCAAATTCCTGACAATGTGCACTGAATAGTTCACTGTAGGGACATCACCTTCTTAATCTCCTAGATGTTAAGGAATCAGGGAAACCAAGACCTCATCCTGCTCACGGAAAGGCTGAGAACCTCTGATCCCAAGGTCAGTTGGTTTAAAAAAAATTTAAGTATAGAATAACGGAAATAGAAACATGACATACACTCAGGTTCTTGCCACCCAGAATTAATAACTATGAACATTTTCTCCCAAAGAATTTTGAGCATCTTTTTCTCTTCAGAATGGCTCAGGCATTGGAAGGCACAGGCCGAAAATACTATCTTGCTTGATCAGCCCGATTTCTGTCAAATTAGAATATACAACTAGGACATGAAAGGGAAAGAGATTCTTTTTTTATATGGGGCAGAAGTGGACCATGTGATGAGTTTTGACAAATGACTACCACTGTGTGGTAAATTGCGTTTGCAACTGGAACTACATAAAAAGGCGCTTTAATTTACATAAACTTTTTTTGCTGTTTTCACTTCCTCTTAAAACAGGGAATAACCTGGGGATTTTTGTTTACAGGCAGAAAATGCTTACTTTCAAAAAAGAGAGTAAAAGTTAAGTTTACAGATTTCCAGTGACAGAGATTCAAGGGAGCTAAGTAGCTCTGGAAAGTAGATATTCAGAGTTTTGTTGCCTAAAACTTTAATTTGTCAAGTTCTGGAAACATGTTTGAACTGGGAGTCAGGAAGTCTGAATTCTAGAATCGGTGTTGCCACTAATGCTCCATTATGGCCGCTAGCCCATCACTTTACCTCCCAAGGCTGAAAACCTAACGTTTTATGCTTTAGGAAGAACTTGATTCCACAATGTCCGTCTTCCCAGGGCTTTTGAACGTAACTTCCTTTACCTTTGGTACCTTGTTGACCAATTGGTCCTGATTTTCCCCATCACACATCACAAGGAGGCTTGGATACGGACACGAGTGGTGGTGAAAGAAGCTAGTCAAGCTGATGCACAAAACACATTGTCTGGGCATCATGTACACAATGGACAGCCAATCTGGACCAGCTCCAGCTCTGAGAGTCAAAGTCCACCTGCTCCTAGATCCTAGTTTTGCCTCCACAGATGCCCCCCCGCCCCCGTGTAGTAAATGTGATTTTCTTGGTAACAAGAGCTATAGTTTTCATCCATTTACCAAACACGTTATAAGCACCTTCTTTTTGCTAAGGGCACTGTTTCTCACCTTTATTGGAAGAATAGCCTAGAAGAGAAGTTACTTTAGCAATTTCTTAAGCGTGTCTGGTATTTTTGCTGTAAACATCTTTGCCACAAGCATTGTTGTCGTGTAACTAATTGTCCAGAAGGCAATTTTTCTATAAAAGACCAAATAACTGGTTTCATTCCTCCATTGATGAATCAACTGCCTCTGGCAGTTAATGTATTGAAACTACTTATCAGTTTCATTTCATTTCTCCATTGACAAAGTTCTCCTGTAAATCTTAGCTAGCCCTCATAATGGTCCGTACAGGGCAAGTAGATGAAATAGTGAGTCGTAACAAGTCCATGTATCGACTTAACAGAAAGTATGGTGATAAAACTTACAGGAAATGTGAAATGAGCATAAAGCCAGATGACATCCTATGTTAGAAAGTGATAGCCTATCACGATGACGACAAAGCTCATTTACAGTGCATCACAACATTAGCATTTCTTTAACATTTCCCATATAACTTTGGAAGGTCGGTCAATGAACATGTGACAATATGCCAAGAACAGACAACAGCACAAAGGCTTTCAGAACACAACACAAAGCTCCGTTACAAACGTAATCCTAGTATTGGGAAGCTTATACATTTCTTAAAGGAAGAAATTTTAGCAAAAAAAAAAAACAAAAAGAAAAAGCACAATGCCAAATGAGGAGACTAATCAACAAGCAAAAGTGTTAATACTATGAATGAAAGACTTGGGGACAAGCGTTTAGGTATAATCCACCCAGTAAAATCAGTTATTTGCACAGTATTGCCATGAATCTACACACATTTTAAGGGTATTCAATTATTTTGTATTCCACAATGAAGTCTTCTTAATTTTGTTATTTTTCATGTTTCATTATGTCCTTTTTTTAAAAAATTTTTTTTTAACGTTTATTTATTTTTGAGACAGAGAGAGACAGAGCATGAACGGGGGAGGGGCAGAGAGAGAGGGAGACACAGAATCGGAAGTAGGCTCCAGGCTCTGAGCCATCAGCCCAGAGCCCGACGCGGGGCTCAAACTCACGGACCGCGAGATCGTGACCTGAGCTGAAGTCGGACGCTTAACCGACTGAGCCACCCAGGCGCCCCCATTATGTCCTTTTTAATGAATGTCCCGCTTTAATTTTTTGTCATTTTTGTCTCTTATGGCAAAATTGCCTAATGGCCAGTTAGTTATGCAGTGAAAATGTGGCAAAAACACTTGTGGCAGAAACGTCTATGGCCATGCTGTGTACGGTGAAACTTTCTAGAACCTTCCTTGCCTGCCAGAACTCTATCCTGGATAAAAGCCCAATACCACATCTCACCTAAAAAATCGAAACAACTCTAAAGCCATCCCTTCCACAAGGTGCTACTCTAATGCCATTGGGCTGCTAAGTTCAGGCAGTCTTTAGTCCTCATCAGGCATTTGGGGCTAATATTCTGAATTCCTTGGAGACTTCAGGGTCAGGACCGAGGGAGTGGATCACCCTGGCTCAAACCCAGGACTCTGGACATCAGCCCTGGCCAAGCCTCTTCTTCTGATTCTGTAAAGCAGGAGAAATACTCTTCTTCCACGGTGCTGGCACCTAAAAGAACATCTCCAAGGGAGAGACCTGCAACACCAATGGCAGTCCATGGTTCAAGGAAGTGAGTTTGGACCCCAGTTCTATCTAATATGGACCTGTGTCATGACCTTGGGCAAATGGCTGTTTCTTCGTGTGGAAATAGCAATAGCTCCAAGCCCAACGTAGCCGTGAAGTTTCATGTGCCTGCACGTGGTAGGCACCCCCTAAATAAACATTATTCAACGGGGAAAAGAAAGCCAAATATTCATTTTTGGAAAATATTTATTAAAAAACTAAAGTGAATGTGGCAAAAAAACAACAACAACCACCCAACACATACCTTTAAATAGCAAGCATATGACACTGGTTATAAAGCTTTTCCAACTCTACTGATCTAGTCTTTCCCACCAGCTACAATCAAGGATGGCCTCTGAGGGAAGCCACGTGTAAACAGGTCATCTGTACTAGTGATGAGCAAAACCTAATTAGGTGAGAACTATCAATGGCCATACCATTCGCTTTTCTAGGCAATCCACCCCAAACACAAGACAGTGACCAAATCTCAGGAGTGTGCTCATGGGGATCTGCAGTTCTGGTTTTAATTTGGGAGCGGCAGCTCAGGGGTGAGGAGGGAATGAAGCCGTAGAAAGACAAACGGTATCAGTAGAGGGCAGTCGTAAAGCACCTTTAAAATCTGGACCCTTTCCACAATTTAACTCAGTAATTCTCAAACTTTATTGTTGAACAGAATCACTTGAGATTGTTAAATGCACAGGCTCCACAAATCTGCATGTTTAAGATGAGTACTATGGGGGGCTCTGTGCATATTGGTTAGCCATCAGCCATCCAGTTTGAGAAAGACTAAAACAATTCCTACTCCCTAAAAACAAGATAAAGGTTAAGGTATCTATCGACAGTCACTGTGCTTTTGTCAACTTGGCGAGACCAATAGAGAGAGTCAGACAGGAAGGAGCCTCTAATTCCTAACGTACTGGCCTACAGGAGCCCTGAGCAACCTGTCAAGTGCTGTTCAGTAAGTAAGTACAATTTCATAAGAAAGTTGATTTCAGATCACAGAACAGACTCCAAATGACTAATAGGCCAAACCCATTCGTTCCTGTTTAGTGAACTTTGTTGGGCCAGTGCCAGATGGGAAGCTGCTGTTCAAAAAGAACATGGGGGGTAACTGTGGGTCTTGACTTGTGAAGACACAGTGAATAAAACATCTATAAAAACCTTTATTAACCACAGAGCACTGCGCCCAAATAACCTCGGTGCCTCATGGACAACATGTAGAAATGGTCACGTTGATTCCAAGGTTGCCATTATCTGCAAACAGATGCGCTATGGCTGTGTCAAAAACAAGGCAGTCGCTGTTCATGATGGCCGCGGCCACCCCATCGTGGATGGACCGGGGCGTGGCCTCCCAGGTCAGTCTCCGCCGGTTCCCGTTCAACTCCAGTCTGTAGGCAAAGTTCTCGGCTTGTTTGCGGGTGCCAATGAGCAGCACGATGGCGAAGAACTGCTGGTGGCCCTCGTACTTCTCTTGTTTCTCCAGCACCAGCATGAAGTGATGGCCAAAGCACGACTGCATCATCACCCAGTCGACAGCCCCCGGCAGGTTAATGTCTGTGGCTAGAAAGACGATGTCTTCTCCCTGGAGGGTGGTAATGCTTTTGTGGGCGTGCATGAGATGGGACATCACGGCTTCCAAGGACCCCTGCCACTTGCAGGAAGCACCGGGACAAGGGCAGGAGTAGGGACGGTATTCACAGATGTCTTCGTGTTCTGGCTTCTCCGTGTGGTGCAGGGTCAGGGAACAGCCCGTGGTGGCATACTGCAAGGACAGAAAGATTAACACGTTGAGCCATCGCGCCTTCTCAAAACTCCTACTGGTGCAAACCTCTAAGACGATTCACTCACTTAGGTTTCCGGGGCTTAAACTGAATTCTTAATCTCAACTACTTTCGCTTGAGAGGAGTTAAGACCACAAGTCTCAGTTCGTATTCATCCTCAGTCTTGCCATACATAAAACTGGGAATGTCCTCCGCCGGGAAGGGACGGCGGGTCACGTCCTCACTCCCACATTGTTGAAAACGTGAGAACTGAAGTGCTCCTTACTATTAACATCTCAAACGGCATTGCTGAGCCAGCCCTAGGAAACCGGGCCTTCCCCGTATTTTCTGTGAAACCTAAAGAATTTTTGAGAACTTCAAATTGCTTAGGTGTGCGGCTGGGCAAGGAACAGGGTTACCTCCAGACTGGTTTTCACCCAGAGACAATTATGAAAACAGTTTAATTCCTCTTGGTTGTCCCCTGCCCCTTCTTCCTAGCTCAAGCTGGTGACTGAGAGGCCGGCTGCGGGCCGGCTGCCCCCGCAGTTCCCTGCTCTTGCCTGCGGGAGTGAGCAGTCAGGGCGGAAGGGGGCTGAAGGCCCCCCACATCGCTGGAACTATGACCTCACTTTCCTCACCTTTTACCCATCCCCAGTCCCAAGGGGCTCCACATACACTTTTTGGGTGACGGGAAAACATACCCAAGAGCTACTGTACCAGCTCGGGAACCTGCCGGCCAGGTGGGTTCCAGCCAGTGGAGGTTAAAATGAGGAGGGTCCAGACCACTTCCTCAAGTTCCAGGGCAGGCACTTGTCCCAGACGAGCTTTCTGATAGTCAGTCTGTCCCTCAAATGCTGCCTTAATAGGGTAGGAACCAAACCTTTTTCTCCCTTGCACTTGGGATGACAGTCCTGATGAATAAATCACACCTATCTTGGGAAAAGACCACACGGCAAAGAACCAGACTTCTCCCAACCCTCCCAAGAATGACACTGTTAACTCCTAGATACCAGATGGGGCACCAGCCCACAGATAGACACTTCCCCAGAGAGCTGTGCTGGTGTGTTGTGACGAATCAGGAAACCTGAATCACCTTTCTGGGTGAAACTAGAAGCCGGCCGCATCCCCCTCAAGCTCGTGGTGGCAGGTACATCGGCTGCGTGACCCCGCTTGGATTCCCCCACCCCGCTACCAAGACGTAAAGACAGCGAAGGTGGGCAGGGCCAGGCCATGTGTCTAAGATGCCGTGCCCATTTGCTAACAAATGTGTCTGTGTCTGTTTGGATGGTCACTACACTGCCCAGGGGTAAACCCCTTATAAACTTGAAGTCGGTCAAATCCTAATCTCCACAGATGAATCTGTCACTAGCAACAAGCAGGCACTGGGGACCTTCTCCACACAGGACCCTAAACTGGACTCACTGAGAGGAGGGCAAGAAGGCAGTCTCCATTCTTAGGGAGAGGAGTCTCCCCTCATGAGGAAGTGGGTGGCTTAAAGAAAGAAATGCAGCTGGTTTCTCCCCCACACCTAAAGTGGATTATAATAACCTTCAAGAGAACTTGGCAGAAATGTTTTCATTATTTACTGTGCCCATAGGGAATGCTTATTCATCTTTTTAAACCATGGTCTAATTTTAAAAGCATGGGTATAAAAAAACTTTATAATCAGAAGGAAAAACAAACTTATTTATCCATATGTATTTCTACTTTGTGTTCTTCACAGTTTAAGGCCCCTAAAAAAACAAAATCCCTACTAACTGTGTTTTAAATCTAGGGTGTGGTTAGGAATACAGAGCCTTCTGGTGTTTTTCTGTGAGTGATGGGTAAGGCATTTCTGCCCAGCTTAAAAACACACATTACCCACAATAAAAATAGCAAGAATTAGTCCAGATTCTGTGGCAGATTCTCTGGCTGAAACAAGTCCCTGATCCTTGGATCTGAAGAAGTTTCGGAACGGGCCATTTATCGCAGCTGCCCACGAATCATTCCAAGAATGAGATGAACTCTGGCAAAGAGTGTAGGGAAGGATACCACCTGTATCCCTGACCCGAAGCCCCTGACCCGAAGCCCCAAACCACTCTGTGTTCACGAACTCAGATGTACAACAAATATTTATCATCTAGCAATCATTTTAGAACTTTTTCTTGTGTAGCTCAGGTAGGAATTTTTACATTCTGAATTATTTGGTTTGTCTTACAAACCACTCACTCTTCCTTCAGCCCAATATAGAGAACAGGGAACCTCCCCCAAGCTACACAAATAGAAAAGGCGCTACTTAGCATTCGTGTGGACAACGACCTTACAAAAAAATATCTTGCTACAGCCTCTATTAACTTAAATAAGTATATTTTTAAAGTGTTAGGTGCTTACTCTGCTTTTTCTAAACAGGCTGAACTTTAAAGGCAATCTATTCCTTCTCTTTTCCATCATGGGCGAGGGCGTGTCTTCATGACCACTGGTGCCACTTTTATGACGACTGGATAAGAGATGATCTCTAAAAAGAAAAGATCTAAACTTTAAATATGCGTGCACTCACACGCACACAGACGCATGCGCTCTTGTGCTACACTGCATACTTGTTGCGGCATTGTTCTGGAATAGGGGCTCGCATCCGGGGATCAGAGGGAGGGTTCAGAGTCTGAATTCCCTGACGCTGTAGGCTCTGTAGGTGCCTCTGAGCGGCAAACCCAAATTGTACCGGCCCCTCGCTTGTGTCTTCCTGACCAGCTCCGAGGGTTCCTCAGGGCTGCCAACCTCTGTCCTGGAGCACACAGAGGGAATCCGCTGCAGATCCCGCCCTCCTGGGGTTTCCGGTGGAGAGGGGCCATGCCATGCAACAACAAATAACTCAAGACTATCAGAAGTACAGACAACTATGCAAACAAAGATTGGTGGGGCGGCGGGGCGGGGGGGGGTGGTGGTGGTGGTGGTGGTGGTGGTGACAGTCGATTTCAAAGTGGGGATGGGCTGAGGAGGAGATTGGGAAAGCTTCACTGTAGGCAAAGTGGACTATGGCTGGAACAGCTCCAACCGGTTCTAGCATTGGGGGAGCGGAGCAAACAGTGGGGATGAAACCTAAATGAGAAGGCAGGTCCAGATACCCTTGGGGACTTTACTGACAATTTAGTTTGTTTTCTGGGTTCCTGTACAGTAGCACTACAGGTTTTCCCCGCTATCTGAACGTACAGTGTTTCTACAAAACCCTTTGTGAGACAAAATGGCATAAAGCAAAGAAGCAATCGCCATTAACTTAGATGAAAAACTTTTCCAGCATTCCTAGTGCCAAGAAATAACCTCTCTTGGGCTTCTCTGATACCTTAGGATACATCTTGCTAACAGATGCACAAAATCAATTGAGATAAAGCACAGATGCTCACAGATGCAGTTCAAAGCTATGGAGTCCTGATGCTGAGTGTAGGTCCCAGGGAAGAAGCTAGGTGAGGCCACTCCTGCTGCTCAGGATGTGCACTGCCCAAGAAATGCTGAATGCTATTTTCCCTTTCCACCTTCTTTCGTAGATGTGAAAATCCTCTTTGGATTTCTTTTGGTTAGCAAAAACAGGTCTTTTGTAAAAGCAAAATCATGTCAAATGGACTTTGAAAAAGTGGGGGATACCTGTACTGACATTTTAGACCAGATCATCCTTCATGGTGGGGGCTGTGCTGTGCACTGTAGGATGTTTAGCAGCATCCCTGGCCTCTACCCACTCGATGCCAGTAGCAATCCTTCCCCATTGTGACACCCAGGAATGTAACAGGCATGGCCAAATGTCTGGGGAAGGGCAGAATGGCCTGGGGTTGATTCTGATGAATGACAAAACCTGGCTGGGCAGCCACAATGCCAGTTGTGAGAAGGGGCCCACACCAGTAAGCAGGTCAGGCTGGTCATTCCCCACCCAACGGGCACTACCCAGGACAGCTCGGGAATGCCAGCTGCCAGTGAAGAGACACACAAGGAGAGCCTGGTGGTTTGCAGATCCTGGAGGTAGGCCAGGGTGCTAGTTCTACCCGTTCTACAGACTGACTGACTCATCATGGCCACATGGCCATTTCTGGCCACACGCAGGGCAAGCCCTGCATTCCCGTGCTCCTCCTCCAGTGCTCTTTCAAGGTAGGGGATGTAATTCTGGAGTCAAAGAATCAATGTTCTCAGTAAAAGAAACAAAGAAACTTTGTTTCTCAGTAAAAGAAACTTACATCTGCCTTAACCCCCAGTCCCCAACCCGCCCCCCACCCCCAAGCCCAGGGTCCGCAGACACACTGCTTCTGGAAGCAGGCAGGTCCTAATACTAACTTCTTTCTTGGATTGCAAGGAGAAAAAACAGCCCTTCATGACAACGCTTCTCCCTAAGGAATGAAGAGCGGAGCAGCACGTCACGAATAAGTAACCAGTAAGGAGGCCCTCCCATCTTCTCTGGTACCTGGCAAGAAAGTCCTGAGGTTTCACTTCTCACACCCTGGCTGGGGCTTGCCCCACCAAACAGTAAGGATCCAGAGGATGCCAGCTTTCCTTGAGATCCCCGGTTCTTGCTGCACACTCTTGTTCCTGAGACAGAGCGCTGGGGCTGCCTGTGTGTCCTGGGGACACGTCCACACCTATAAACGAGATTTCTCCACAGGGCCACAGCTGCTCACGGTCCCCCAGGGGGTGGGGTGAGGTGAAGTGGGAATTCCCTTTAAGCAAACCTCTTTTGGGAGCGAGGGCGCAGGGATACACCCGCACACGGAAGCCCCAAGCTAAAGCAGAATGTAGGGAGGGGGAAGATGAGCCGGCAGAATGAGAAACAAATGCTGACATAACATTTCTGACTGCTCTTTAGAAACTTTTCAGGTTGCGGTGGCTCAAAACTCTTGTGCAAACGTGTTCTGCTGTGAAAGGCGACATGTGACCTGGTGCCTCAGTTTTAAGTCTTTGCAGAAAGCAGGAACTAGTGCCAATTCTTTCCCTGGGCATGGGGTTTGAAGGGTGTATTTAAGTTGGAATTTAGGTAGGGTTTTTCCTTTTCTGGCAGAGGAACCCGTTCACACACAAATCTGATGAGATACGTCAGAAAACAAACACTAGACACCTGTTATTTACCTAATAAACGCAGTCACATTGTATTTGTTTATGGAATGAGCACATAAACAGAATAACCCTGCTTAGCCAGAGTGCTAGTCAAGGTCCTGGATCCTGTGACTGGTTTAGAACAGGTTACTTAATCTATTTCATTAAGTGTGAGTCCCTGCAATTCAAGAACAATTTCCTGAGCTCCAACAACCAACAAGTTACTAGAATGGAGGCACCCTGAGCTCCGGCAGAAGCATGTCCCTGCTCAGGGACTGTGGGGTCACCGCCCCGCCCCTGCCCACTTACACCTCCTAGGAAACTGAAGTTTATTAGCAAACCATCTGCCGGCGCCTCAAAGGAGAGTGTCTCAGAAAAAAACAAAGCACGATCAATATTTTGTTGTTGATGCTCGTAAACGTTTGAATTAAATCCAAGAAACGACCTCGTGGTCTTAGAGTAAGCAAAAGCAAAGTGTGCTCTTCTGTCCATCTAATAAACTGTAATGATCACAAAATGCACACAGACGGCTAAATGCAATGTAGGACCCCAGACCGGGGTCTGCTACAAAGGGCATTACTGGGGCAGCAACTGAAGTTTGAATATGAACCGTGGATTAGACAATAGTATCTACTGCAGGTCACATTTCTTGATTTTGATAACGGGACCATAATTATATAAGAAGACCTCCTTGTTTTTAGGAGAAACAGTGCAGTATTTGGGGGAAAGGGGCAAGATGTCTGCAGATTATATTAAAATGGCTAAATAACTGTATGTATGAAGTAAGAACACACAAAATGAAAATGCAAATGGGGCAAAAAGGAAACAACTGCTGAGTCTGGATAAAGGGCATATGGGAATATTTTTGTACTATTATTACAACCGTTGTGGAAATTTGAAATCATATAAAAATAAAAACGTGTTACAGAATTCAGGGACTGAGTTAGCATATTTATCCTCCATGGGGCAGAGATTCTTTCTGCAGGGTTGGTTGAATGAATTACATTTTATACTAGGGTGTTGTTGTTGTTGTTTTTTTAAAGAATATATACTTTTAACTGCATACCTACCGGTAAAAGCAACTAAGTTACTTAATTTTTCTTTTTTATTTACTAGAAGCTCTTGGGAGTCATTTTAGTGAACCAATAAATTTTTACAATGAAGACATCAGTTGTTATAATAACCAACACTTCTTTGATCTCTCTGCCCCTCATGGAAGACAAAGCTTTCTCCATTGCTCCTCTGATCCTTTAAAAGTTGTTGGCCCTGGACTACAGTCTCATTGTTATCCTAACTAGCCACTGCAGGTTCATTATCTATCACGCTTAGTGGTCCAAGGGAAATTCCTCTACTTGATTCCAGACATGTCATAAAGAGGCTCCAGGACGAAGCTACCCATGCCCCCTTTGTCTTACACAGGTAAACCTCTTTTACTCCCGGGGAGGTGAACTCACACATGGAATCTGGGTTATACCAGTTCAGGTGGAAGGATGATCTCTTGGCGGTATAACTTACTATGTATGATCAGCAGATAATTAGGGGACTATTGGTAGAGGTCTTTCTCTTCTTGACATTCTTTCCCCCCCGCCCCTCAACATTCTTAAGACTTGTTTGAATGAAAGGGGTGTCTGGGTGGCTCAGTTGGTTAAGCTCCCGGCTTGGGCTCAGGTCATGATCTCTTGGTTTGTGGGTTCAAGCCTGGCATCAGGCTCTGTGCTGACAATTCAGAGCCTGTAGCCTGCTTTGGATTCTGTGTCTCCCTCTCTCTCTCTGCCTCTCCCCCACTCATGCTCTGTCTGTCTCTCTCAAAAATAAACATTTTTAAAAAATTCAAAAAAGAATTAAAAAAAAAAACTTGTTTGAATGGCAGTTGTAGTTAAACCTCATATAGAACCAAAGCATGGTGAAATTACATTTTAACTGGCAGTTAAACTTAGATTTCACCACTTTTTCTTAATGTTTATTTTGAGAGAGAGAGAAAGTGCAAGCAGGGTAGGGGCGGAGAGAGAGGGAGAGAGAGAGTCCCAAGGAGGCTTCACACCATCAGTGCAGAACCCAATGCAGAGCTCAATCTCAGGGATCGTGAGATCAGGACCTGAGCCAAAATCAAGACCCTGATGCTCAACCAACTGAGCCGTGCAGGTGGCCCCAGATTTTACCACTTAAAAAAAACTCTTTTTAAGAGACACAAACAGAGTGCAAGCAGGGGAGGGGCAGAGAAAGAGGGAGACAGAATCCCAAGCAGGCACCAGGCTCTGAGCTGTCAGCACAGACCCTGACGTGGGGCTCGAACTCATGAACCACGAGATCATGACCTAAGCCGAAGTCAGATGCTTAACTGACTGAGTCACCCAGGTGCCCCAATTTTACCACTTTCTAAAAGGACTTCTAGCAAGTCGAACTAGCTCCTTCATGACTAAAAGTCTGTTACTCTGCCCTCAAAATATCAGTGGATGATCACAGGTTATTTTCTAGTTAATTTATGGGTCTATTTATTTTGTTCATTGATTTACTGATTTGCCTACTTCCTGCCCACCTGACATTTGTTGGTAAATGAACAGACATTAGGTTTATCTGCAGATGATTGTTCTCCACCGTATTAATTTTACTTTAATTAAAAGTCTTACTATGGAACTTAGAATTTAAAAAAATCAATATATCTTGAGATCAAGAAGGAAAAATGTCTTTATTAGACTTCGGTCACTATGGGTTTTGTTATTTTTCATAAAGGCATTTCACATATTTTATTTACATAAACTATTCGGGGTGGGGGTGTTTGAAGCTTTTCTGCAATCTCACATAGATGGGGAAACGATACGGTTGTCATTCGAGCGGCTCCATATCCCTCTTGTTTAAAATGAGTTTATTGGAGTGCCTGCGTGGCTCAGTCAGTTAAGCGTCCAACTTTGGCTCAGGTCACGATCTCACAGTCGTTGAGTTCGAGCCCTGCGTCGGGCTCTGTGCTGAAAGCTCAGAGCCTGGAGCCTGCTTGGGATTCTGTGTCTCTGCCCCTCTCCCTCTCCTTCTCTCTCCCCCCTGACTCTCAAAAATAAATAAATATTAAAAAAGGGGGGGGGTTACAACCACCAGTTAGAGTTCAGTTACCTTGCGTTCCGTGTAGCGCAAATTGAGCCTACCATGTCACCTCTGCGTGGATCTACAAAACCGTTGACCACTCATCCGCGGACTCTCATTAAGGTTAGACTTGGGCAACAGGAGAAAGTGAACTCTCTTCTTGTGCCTCAGTCACGATGCTCAACCTGCATCTGTCTAGCCACCATCCTCTAAGAACCTTAGTGGATCTGCACTACCCCAGAGGGCGGATTCCTTACCTCCACTGTGAGGCAGCGCAAAGAATCCTCAGCCAAAGGTTCCGTAACGGTTCCACGGATACTGATTATTATGAGAAGACGGTATCACTCAGGGCCAGCACCGTCAAACGGTGGCGAGACTAAGAAAACACGGACATCTAACTTCATGAGCTTTCTGCTGGAGAAGGCAATGCTAATTAAAGTCGTGGGCTCTGGGGCGCCTGGGTGGCTCAGTCGGTTAAGCGGCCGACTTCGGCTCAGGTCATGATCTCGCGGTCTGTGAGTTCGAGCCCCGCGTCGGGCTCTGTGCCGACAGCTGAGAGCCTGGAGCCTGTTTCAGATTCTGTGTCTCCCTCTCTCTCTGACCCTCCCCCGTTCATGCTCTGTCTCTCTCTGTCTCAAAAATAAATAAACATTAAAATAATAATAAAAAAAAAATAAAGTCGTGGGCTCAAGAGTTCCTCTGTTTGCCTGAGAGAATGTGGACAAACCCCACGGTGCAGACGACTTTTTTACAACAGGTGTCCTGGGGGCAGACTGGGGCGATGTTAGCCCGGTCATCTGAGAACATCCCGCCGTTGGGGAGGGGAGCGCATCTGGCCGTACAAAGCCTCCTTGGGCTGGCAGGGGGTTATTTTTAATCTCAGAAACTTCAAACAAAAGTTGACGTTTGACCAAACACGCTTCTCATCTGACCACGGCCAGACCAGAGTCAGCAGGCAACGACACAGTCTCCCGGAGAAGCAGTTTTGTGAGGTGCCTTTAGAGCGTGGGTTCAAGCAAACAAAAGCACCTCAGGGTCAGAGCCGGAATTAAAGGCTTTCTGCCACCCTACCAGTGCCTCGCCCGCTCTTTGTCACTATGCCCTTACTCCTCCAAGCCAGGCTCCCACCTGCATAATCAGACTAAACGCTACGACCCGCCTCCAACAGGGCTGCATCCCTCTGCAGTCTTTATTTCTCAACTAAAACAATCGCATTCACCGGAAGACTTAAGGGGTAGGGCTGCCCAATCTAGCAACTGAAAACACAAGATGCCCAGGATGTCCCAGGCGACATTTGGGTTATACTTGCACCAAAAGAAAATTACCTGAAATTGCACCAAATATTGTTGATCTGAAATTCAAATTTAAGTGGGCACCTTGTAGTTTACCTGGCAACCTTAATAAGAGGGCCCTCCTGATACCGGGGTCATCCCGCCAGAAGCCATTATGTGAATTTGGAATGGGAGGGGGGATCGTTGTTCCTCAGGGAGGGGCGAAGCCGATAACGGGAAAGGCAGGAGGCTGAGGGGGAAAAGACACTGTGTGTGTAATTACAAGGCCCGTCCTGGAGTTTCTGTTCCCTGAACTTACAAACTGTAGGACTTTGGGCAAATCTCTTAGGCAGGATACTAACTGTGTCCTGTTTCCTTTACAAAGTGATGAGGAGGAGATAACATGAGATAATATGCCTCGTTCAGACAAGGTAAACAACACTCTGTACAAGCAGCTCTGCTGGCCTCCCTACGTAACCCCATCAGGACCTTCCATCCCTTCTTTCTTTGTGGGTAGATAGCTGCTTATCCTACATAACGCGGCTCTGTCCCCCAACACTGCTGAGAGGTCTCTAGACTCCTCTGCTCCTGCTGCTTGAGGAGGGCTCTGCGGGCACATCTGTCTCCTCTGTTAGACTCGTAGCTTCAGAAGGAGGGGGTTGCGGGGAGGCAAGGACTGGCTGGTCAGATGGTTTGTAGGAGGGAGAGGCTGCAGGAGATTCCCAGGTATGGGGGGATATGAAAGTTAGTAGGTAGTCAGGAAGAGCCAGCTCTGGCCCAAGGTTCCATCAGGGAGAAAAAGCAGGCAGTAGTGTTAAAAAAAAAAGCCAAAAGGATAACACCCATTGTAGGTGATGGTGTAAAGAAACGGACACTCAATTGTGAAGGATTCCAAGTGAGAAAGCAGTTTGGCTCTGCTATCAAAAGCTTTTTGATTTCTACACATACCCTTTGGCCCTACCATCCAACTTCTAGGAAGTTACCGTTAGGAAATAATTACTTTTCTATGCACAAGAACTGCTCTAGCAGTACTTAAAAAAATTTTTTTTAACCAAATGATTTAAATGACCGCAAATGGGAGCTTGCTTAAACATCTCTGGTACTATTAGAATACTATGCAGCCATTAAACATGAACTTAAAGACTATTTACCAATGTTGAAAAGCAGTCACGATGTGTTAGATGAAAAAATATGTTATGACATTGTGTGTGGTTTATCTTACCTGCTTTTCTTTGAGTGAAAAACCCCACTGATGTCGATGTAAGTTTGTAAGGACAAATGCAAAAATGGTATAGTGGTTATTTCTAGGTGGGAGGATTATAAGTGATTTTAACTGCATATACATATTATATATAAATATATATTTTAACTATATATTATATTTTGAGAGAGAGTGCAAGTGGGGGAGGGGCAGAGAGTGAGGGAGAGAGGGAAACTTAAACCCGTTCCATGTCCAGGTCAGAGCCTAATGTGGGGATCAAACTCACAACCTTGAGATTATGACCTGAGCTGAAATCAAGGCAGATTCTTAACTGACTGAGCCACCCAGGTGCCCCTAATTTTATATTTTTATATGTTCTACATTTTAAAATAATGATAACTTTTAAAAACATACTTTATAATGTGTAAAATAAAATATACATGTTAAAAAACACTGCCTAATCTAACCAGGCTTTCTCCTCTGAAAGCCTTATAGAAATGAAAAACATGAGGCCTTGTCACTGAAAAACTGATGCCGGGGCCAGAGTAACTCAGCTGTATGAAAACCTACATGATAAGGAGGAGGGAAGAGAAACTCAGTAGGAGAGTATGTGGGAGAAAAGAAGTTCTTTTTTTTTCTTTTTAAAGTTTATGCCTGGACTTGACCTCACACACTGACCATTTGTTTTCTGCTAGCTTCTAACCGTGCTGTGGTTCAGTGCTGGGGCTGTGCTAGGCACTTTGCATGAATTATTACCATGTTTGATGCTCACAACAACCCAGTGTGCACCCTATTTTACCAAGGAGCTGCTGAGGTTTGGAGAAGTCACCAAACCCCTCATGTGGGGATGCAGCGGGGATCTGGACTAGGAGGTTCGAGAAGGGCCTCCCTCAAAACTACTAGCAGAGGGGCGCCTGGGTGGCTCAGTCGGTTAAGTGTCGGACTTCAGCTCAGGTCATGATCTCACAGCTCATGAGTTCGAGCCCCGCGTCGGACTCTGCTGACAGCTTGGAGCCTGGAGCCTGCTTCGGATTCTGTGCCTCCCTCTCTCTCTCTCTCTGCCCCTTCTCCACTCGCGCTGTCTCTGTTTCTCAAAACTAAATTAAGAAAAAAACAAACAAAAAAACTACTAGAGGAGAAGGTAGCCTGGGGATAGGAGTAACCCAAAGATACTACTTTTGTCCATTCGAAGTTTTAAAATAGGGCCCAGGCCCACACATTTAACACAGGTATATCTTTCATCCGTCTACAGTGTCTGTGGCTAAACACTGGGAAGGGGTAATCTTTTATCTCACAGACACCATATAGTCGAAAAATCACTACAGAAAACCAACTGGAGATGAGACCAACAGTTTCCCAATGTTTAAGAAAAGCTAATGGAGCTAGATGAGGACCTGGGTTAAAAGTGATGAAATTCTGCTAGAGAATTTTCACTATCTCTAGTAAGCCTTAGGAAGCACATTCTCAGGTTTAACATAAAGATATATTTAATCAGGAAAACTTTTTAGCTTTCTTATTTTCCTCTTCAGTATGTGCAGAGCAGAGTCATATTCTGATGCCCCATGTATGATCCCACCCTGCACAACTCGCCAGTAATACACAATGTATTGCACCGGGCGTTCGCTTTAGCAAATGTGTACCTACTGTGTGTCCCTTTCAAGGAGTGAGGACCTTATGAGTTTGCGTGAAAAATGCCATCGTTCACAAATTTTGTCTGCACGAGTCTGGCTCTTACATTTTATAAGGTCTTACTGTAGTCATACGCATATGGTATTTTGTAGGAGCTTCAAAAAAAAAAAAAAAGGGGATCTAACACAGAACAGGAGGATCTAATCCAATCTCAGGTTAGGCATTTTACAGACCAGACCTGCTGTACCTTTCAGTTCTCCTCCCTTCTGGTCAACTTTAATGTCAACTTTAAGTCACAGTGATTTACTCCTAGTTCTAGAAGGTGGTGACCTGTGAAAAATGCCTGCCAACTATGTGTAGAATCAGCATAAACTTTAGGGCTCCTACCCAGCATTCTAGTGCTTCAGTTCTTTTTTTTTTTTTCTTCCTTTTTTAATTTTTTAAATTTTTAAAATTTTAGTTTATTTATTTAACATGAAATTTATTGTCAAATTGGTTTCCATACAACACCCAGTGCTCATCCCAACAGGTGCCCTCCTCAATGCCCATCACCCACTTTCCCTTCCCTCCACCCCATCAACCTTCAGTTTATTCTCCGTTTTTAAGAGTCTCTTATGGTTTGCCTCCCTCCCTCTCTGTAACTTTTTTTCCCTTCCCCTCCCCCATGGTCTTCTGTTAAGTTTCTCAGGATCCACATAAGAGTGAAAACATATAGTATCTGCCTTTCTCTGTATGACTTATTTCACTTAGCATAACACTCTCCAGTTCCATCCACGTTGCTACAAAGGGCCATATTTCATTCTTTCTCTTTGCCAAGTAGTATTCCACTGTATATATAAACTACAACTTCTTTATCCATTCATCAGTTGGTGGACATTTAGGCTCTTTCCACAATTTGGCTATTGTTGAAAGTGCTGCTATAAACACTGGGGTACAAGTGCCCCTATGTATGAGAGAGAGCAAGAGACAGAGAGTGGGGAAGGGGCAGAGAGAGAGAGAGAGACACAGAATCCGAAGCAGGCTCCAGGCTCTGAGCTGTCAGCACAGAGCCCAATGCGGGGCTCGAACTCACAGACTGTGAGATCATGGCCTGAGCTGAAGTCAGACGCTTAACTGACTGAGCCACCCAGGCGCCCCTCTAGTGCTTCTGTTCTTAATTTTACAAAGATTCTGTCAATTTGGTTCCTGAAAATCTGGAGCCTCACCGTAGATGTACGTGGACTCTGGTGCTTGCCTGCGCACGCTTTCAAGAGGAAACCTAGCCAACTTCGGTCAGTAGTGAAGACCACAGGGGAAATAGCCAAAGTAAATGGTCTTTGTCTTAGAGGAGTTTTCAAGATGAAGAAAAGACCTTTGAAATGGTTTTGGCAAAGTGGCTTATCCTCTCAGACTTCTGGGCAACTGATCATCCATCACCCAGCAACCGCCTTGATCCCACCCACCTTCCATTTGATCTGGTGAAGCAAAAGACTTAGCAATTCTAGTCACATCTCGGAGCAACCTACCAGCTTGGTGTTATCTCCATTCTTGTTAACTGATGAACAGACAAGCTCAGGGAAGTATGTGACTGGACCAAGGTCATACAAAGCGAGGATGAGAACCCAGTTCTGTCTCTTGCCTAGTACTCTTTTCCCTAGATTGTGAAATTTTAGGGGGAAAAAATTTTCCCTAATGGTATAATGATTTAATAATGGTATAGTGATTTAGTCCAACTCTTTCTCTTAAAGACACTCAGGTCCAAAGACATAAACTGACCTGTTCAAAGTCAAATGTCTAGTCCCTGGGACAACAGTTCAGGCTCCCCAGGGGGCCAGGATAGACTATTCTCTTGGCAAAACATAGATGAAAATAAGCTATAAAACCACCTACAGTTGGGACCGCTCAGAATTCCAAAGTTCACGGAGAGTAAGAGTTAAAGGCAAACTTCCAGGCTCAGCGAATGCTTTCTAAAAGAGAACCAGACCAGAGGTTGCAAGCTGGCAGCTGGAATTTGGTCTGCAGACAGGGGTGGTTTGGCTTGCACGTTCTGGCCTTCAATATGAATTTGGCCAATGTTAAAAAAAAAAAAAATTGAGATACTTCCCATTTTAAAAAAAAAAATCCAGATTTCTGTCTTTTCTTGAAAAAAAAAAAAAAAAATCCAAAGGTCTGGCAGGCTGCATCCACACTCTCACCCCTGCCGATCAGCCAGGGCTGAGCAGAAAGTGCCTCGACTGTTCCCTGAGGTCTCCTGAACCCTTGGCCACGGGTCAGACACCTCTCTCCCTCACTTCACCTGTCCCCACTGCCTTTTAGGTTTGTCCACACTGAGGGGCTTTTAACTTTCTATTTTCAGGAACAAAAGCAACACTGTCACAACCCAACTGCAGGGAAGACTTGTCTGACTGAGGCTTTCCAGTTCAGTGATTATCTGGAGACACACTGTTAGAAACTTTTAGAGAAAACAAAGAAAAAAATGGAGAGAAAATGCTTCAGAGTGTGAGTGGGCTGGAGTGGTTTAGCATTCCCCACCTTTGGGGACAGAAATACTTGGCTGATATTCAGATAACATACACTGTTGAGTGGGGGTACAAATATGTCAACCTTCACTTCTCCCCCTACACCCACGCTCCACTGAGAGCTGGTGGGTTTGAGATATGGGAAGAGGATGTCAAAACTTCTCAGGCATAGAGCAAGCCATAGAATGGACTAAAAATAGCACAAGTGCAAGACAGCCCTACTTTGATAGAGATCCTTTTCTTAAAAGGAGACCTGAGCTAATAATGCACGTGGTTCCCTCTGTCAAAGGTGCTGGCAACACTTTAGCCTTTAATTAAGTGGCCCCATACCTATGTAAGGAAGCTATTTGGCAACAAATCCATTTGTGAGCCAACTGAAGCATGAGCAGTTCAGAGCTGTGATGAAATACCCCCAAATGTTAGATCTGTGGGCTATTTCCCCCTGACTTGCCCATCCCACATGTCCTACAAAATTCCTACCAGTGAGTTCCAGAGCGAACATGTATACTGTCTCTTTGGGATGTTCCCATCAGAGGCCCATCTGGTAAATTTATCCGATCAGATGGTTTTGTTTGTTCCTGGTGGGTGCCAACCTTAAGTTATAGTCTGGGGCCTTGGAATAAAAGGCAAAAATCCCTACGTAGCACAAAGGATGTGTGCCTTTGGGATGCAGGTTCATGAACAGGCCTACTGATCTTGACAAGTCACTTAACCCTAACCTCTCTATAGACATTTGTTTCTTTACCTGAAAAAAAGAAAGGCAAACTAATAAATGATGACCCTTGAAAGATAGCTGGGACACAGGCACCCAATAACCATTCCACATAGCCTTCCTTCTTTTCATGGTATTCTAGAAGCTACAGGTCCTTGGAAGTCAAGCAGTTCAATCCCTTTATTTACAGATGAGGAAATCAAGGCCCCAAGGGGTGGTCTCTCAGGCAAACAATGGCAGCGCCCGGCTACACTTGAGACCTGGGCTCTGGTATATCATCCAACATTGTTTTTCTCACATGAGCCAGCCCATAAGAGAAGTTCTGAGAGCAGGTAGGGGCAGTGACAAGGCAGTCCCTATGATTTCCAGGAGTAAGCACAAGCCAAGGGCTCGCTACACAGACCCATCTTGCTGAAGTCTGACATAGGTCTGATCACTCCCTATTGCTCTCAACCCTCAACTGACCTATCTTTGGTGCTTGCTGTATAATATCCAAGTTTGGTTTATCTAAACTAATTGGCTGAGCTGTCCTGTCAATAGTTTGCATTACTGGTCAAAGTTGAGGCATGCATTCTCCAGCTTTATGAATCTCTCACACAAGAGTGACTCCAAGATCACTTTCTAAACTTGGTGCCTGGTCTGTAGGGGAATGGTTGACCCTGTTTAGTTTCAGCTTGCAACGTGATGGCTTTCCTTAAATGCATTCAAATAGAATAGGGACTTGGAAAACCACTGACATGTCTAGAAACACTGAGTACCCCTGATTCCCAAGAGAACTGTTCTTCAAGAAGGGCTTCACTAGCATATTACACATTAGGAACAAAAAACATGCTTCAATAGGAACCAGAATCCTAGGTCCTGAAAGTGAAACTTCACACTTTATATAGCATAACTGCTTCCTTCCCTTCTTCTTGGGAGCAACACAATGCTCTTATGAGATTTCTTTTTAAAAATAAGTTATGGAATACTGACTGAAACCAAATGTCCCTCTGTGAACTGTAATTAACCTAAAGCCATTTCTTCTGTAAGCCACTGAATGCTTGGGACAAAGTGAAGAGCTGAAAAGGTAGCTCCTCCGAAATCCTATGGGACACCCCCTGCAGTCCCCACGATATATCTCAAACATCAAATACCCACTCTTATGTCAACTATCACCAAATCTTTTCTTGACCACAAGGCTTCCATCTTCTTCATCACCCTAAAAAAATTATAGAAACATCCAAATTTCATGAGAAACAACTACTGGGCTGGATGAATTAGTCAACATTATATGAGAGGTGGTTGAAAGCAGAGTAATTTATTAAGGTTAACTGAAAACCCATAGCCCAAACACGGATTCAAACCTGTATTTGAATATGCTATTTTAAACTTGATTTGTGGCAGGGCACAGACCAAATTAAATCACTCATTTTACTGACTTGAGTCCCAAGCTTCAATTCTCTGGTGGATTATTTTTAATTTAAAAATAAGCTCTTGCCCTATAAAAATAAGCAGCACCAAGGAGAAATGCAAGACAGCTTAGATGGCCCAAGAGGCAGAACAGTTACTTAAAAAAAAAAAAAAAAAAGACTATTAATGACATGATTTCCATTTCTAAGTTTAGAAAACGAACTTTATGGTCCAGCTCTAGATGATCATGAGGTACTATAGACAGGTATGTCTCAGAAACTGCTCCTGAAGATTTTTAATTACTAGATGTAAGTAAACAGATGCTATATAATATGTCCACACAATGAAAAACTAGGCAGCCATTTAAAATACAATGAGGTAGAGCTAGGTTTCAGACATAGAAAAAATACGTATAATAATACGACTTTACAACAGCAATTTGCACAAGTTATTTCTGGAGAAGAATTTATGTCTGTGTGTGTTTAGGAAGCTTCTTGACACACGCTGACATCCAGGATTCTATATTCAGCTGTGAAAGTGTAAACGTGGCTACACAAATCCATAAGATACACAGTAAGCCTAACAATGGTGGGAAAGGGGGTGAGAGGTCTTGGTCTTTCATGTGACTTTTCTTCAGTGGTTTGCATTTTTCTTGCAAGAGCATTGCTAACTTTTTAAACTAAATAAATAAAGTGATGGGCTTGGGAGAACTGTAACAGCTCCTATGTGCCCTTCCTGATAAACTCCTAATCAACTCTTGTTTTCACCCCACTTAGTACAAACACACATCTCCCTAGTCCTTGGAAGGCTAGGAGAGGGAAAGGCGTGGTTCGCAGGGTTTTCGTGTTGCTGGAGGAAAACAGGCTGTAGGCGCCCTTTTTTTTAGCTACACTCCCGAGGGCTCCCACGTGTCAGGCGTGCGCAGAGGGCAGGCGCGGGGTGCAGGGGGAATCCAGTACAGATCCTTACAAGCGGAGCGCTGGTAAAGGGTTGCGTTTAGCTCGCTTATTTCTTCCCTCCCCAACACCCCCCACCCCCACCACGCCCGCCAGCTTCCTGGTCCAAGTTTTACTTGTCCAGTCTAACCCTACCGAGCACACCAAGCACAGAGTCTACAGAGTTCGCAGGCACCTGGAGGGGAGAGCTGTGATGCGTTCTAAAAAACAATCGCGTGCCAATTATTCCGGGGTCAGCACTCGGGCAACTGTCAGCTCAGAGTTACTCCCAAAGTGGACAGGTGGGCGTGGGGGAGGGTGGACAAGTGTAAACATTTCTTTTTTTAAAATAAGAGAGATGCCACCTGCCTCTCAGCTCATACGAGTGGGCTGGAGGACACAGGAGTTCTGGGAGGTCGCCAGGCGGAGGTGCGCGGGTGGCACCTGGGCTTACCTTGCAGGGAAACAGGACTGCCGAGGCCACCTTCTCCATAGCCAGGTTCCTGATGCTGGGCGTCAGGGCGCCCCTGCACGTCGGGCAGCAGCTCAACTTCTGGCGGCATTGGTTACACACCAGGTGCCCGGCCTGGCACTGCAGGATGGGGGGCAGGACATAGTCAAAGCAGACCGGGCACTCGAAGAGCGAGGTCAGCTCGTGGTGCTGCGGGGACACCGGGCCAGCCCCGCCACCGCCGCCGGGGCCCGAGATCACCGCCGCCGCGGCGGGCACCGCGGACGAGCCGGGGCCCGCAGCCGAGATGGTGGCGGCGGCCGGGGGCGCAGCCGGGGACTGAGCGTGCTGAGGCTGCGGCGGCGGCTGCTTGCTGCAGGGTTTGTTAGCGCTGGGGCCGGTGGAGGACGGGCGGCTCATCGCGCTCCGAACCAACCATGGAACTGCGGGCGCCTGCCTGCCGCGGGGCCGCCGGGGTCAAGGCGGTGCGCGCCCCGCGGGCGGCAGGCTCCGAGGCAACGCCACCGCGCCCAGCCCGGAACCGAGCAGCAGAAACGGCCGGCTCCTGTAGGAGAGGGACTGGACTGCGCCGACGATCTCCGCGGCCCCCGGCGTTCCAAACAGTCTTCCGCGCCCCCAGACTCCTCCTCCCGGCGGCGTCGCGGGCCGCGAACCCGAGCGGTGCGCAGAACCCCGGCCCACCAGCTTCTGGAGCGGCAGCTGACGCAAGCCCCGGGGGCGCGCGCGGACGTGACGCCTGGACACGTGTGCGGCCGCTCAGGCGCGCGGGGACTGGCAGAGCCACCCTGCGCTGGGGCGCCGGCTCCGCCCGAGTCCAGCTGGCAGCGCGGGGGGCCGCCTAGCGAGGGCCTCTCTTGCCCAGGCTGCGGGCCGGCCCGCGCCAGTGAGCATGCCCGGCTCGCCGCGGCCGCGCGGGGTCTGCCTTCCGGGTTGGGGAGGGGGCCGCCCTTTGGCAAGGCGTCGCTGAAGTCCTGTGGCCACACCCCGGGGAGCCACGCCGGCGCTTCCCGGGCGCAAACCAGAAGGACAACTTCAGGCGGGCGGGGGCTAGGGTGGTGGGCGGGGCGGGACGCGTGCCCCTGCCCAGGTCGGAAAAAACCGAGAGGTTTCTCTTTCCCCGCGTTGAGTCACCCGTGCGAGAGGGGAGGCGGGTGGCGCCGGCGGGCGGGCCGAGTCTGGAACGCTGGATCAGGACGCTAAGCTTTGGGCGGGAGTAGGGCAGGGGGCTCCGGCTGGGTCTGCAACGGGCCCAGGACCTAGTGCTGGGCTGTTAAAGGTGGGTTTGGACCACTCCTTAGTCCTGCTTCCCAGGGTGGGAAGGAGGTAAACTCTATTAATTTACCAGCGGACCTGGCGACGTTGAATTGAGAGCCACTGACTTGCATAGCAGGCCAGGGATGGAGATCATGGACTGCGTTGGCTAAAAGGAGAGTTCAAGATCACTGGAAGTGCCAGAAATGTGGGTTGGGTCTTGAGGCCTCAGGAAGACTAGGTGACCCTCCGATACAAGGCGGTGCATCCTCATCTTTGAAATCCCCCGGAAGTCCAACGCAAGTTGTAGGCGCTGACTCCGCACACCCCGCGAAGCCCTAGAGAGGTGATGATACTCCAGAGTGAACCACATGTTAATTTAATGTATGCTGTATGCGCCGCGTGGAATTGCTGTTCTGCATAATATGAGCCACTGACACTGAAACTGGGGAAAGGTGCTACCGAAATGGGAATCGGATGATTCTTTGTAGGAGAGACAGTGAGTGGAAAGGAACAAGTCTGGACTGGGTGAAGAACGGTGCCTTCCATTTACCATCTGTGTGCCTTCGGCCAAAGTCTTTAATTTCTTTGTGCCTCAGTTTCCTCATCTGTAAAAATGGAATAAAAATAGTACCTACCTTATAAATGGGACAGTGAGGATTAAGTGAGTTTGATATATGTGAAGAACTCGGCCTATCCTAAGCACTTCTTCAGTGTTAGCTATTATTTAAAAAAAAATTAATAGTGAATATGTAATGAATAAAATCATCCAAAAAAAAAAAAAAAAAGCTGTTAGAGCCCAGAAGAAATAAAATGTAATCTTATAAAGACATCTAGAAAGACTACATGCATAGAATTGGTGAAATCTGATCTAAATCTTGAAAAAAAATTAATAGACATGGTGTCATTCAATCATTTAGTGTTTCCTGAACGTTTATTATGTGCCAGCCATTGTTTGGGTTCTGAGAAAGGTTATTATTCAGTTTTCATTCTAGTGAGGGAGCAATGCCAATAACCAGATACTCATGAGAGAAGATTTCGGCTTACTAGGTTGGGGGTGGGGAGTGAAAACATTGCATCAGGAGTTAAAGCACAGTGAGAGAATGCACTTGGGGATTTACTGAGACTTGGGCGAGTGGACAGCATGGGAACCTCAGTCGGCCTCTTAAGACCTTTAGCCTCAAAGGGAGGCAGTGACCGCAGTAGATTTTTGAAAAACAATAATACGACTGACGCTGAGTTTGTGGAAGGGTACTCTGGGGGAATACCAAATAATAACTAATATTTACTGAGTGCCCACTATGTGCCAGGCGTGGATGGCTCTAAGGATTTCTCAATAACCCTACGTGATGGGTACTGTTGTTATCTCCATCTTATACTTGAGGAAACTGAGACACAGGGAGATTAATTCGCTCAAGATGAAACAGCTAATAATGTTGGAAAACGCTCCAGAGCCCCATTCTAACTACTAGTCTATATCCCTTTCATTTATCCTCAACTCCTACTTATAGCCTGGTTAAGGAGTTGAGGTCAGTGCACTCAACAGTCAGAAAATAGTGGTAGAGCCTGTAATAAAGCACCGAATTTTGTGGGTACACTTTACATAAATTCGTTCCTTAGCTGATCTTGAGCGGAAAAAAAATTAAATTGTATTTATTTTATCTTTATCTTTTTAGAGCACATCGAACATAATAGTGACAACAACAGAAAAATTCACCCATAGTTTCACTTTTATCTGGGAAAATATAACATTTTCCACTTTTAATTTAAAACCCAAGTGTGTCGAATTTATTACCAGAATTTGTTTTCCTTCCCTCCACCCCTGGCCTCTCAGTTCAGGTGCCCTCTACTCCCAGAGCTTATACTGAAGAAACAGGGTCCCTACTGTGGCCATGTTTACGTGAGCCTTCAGTTCTCCAGCCCGCTAGGCCGTGGTTGTTCAAAAAGCAATTTGGTTTTGGAGATGTTGAAACAAAGAACAGGAAAACCAGCTCTCTGCAGAGACAATTTTTCTAAAAATACAGCTAACCCATCCATTCTTACCCTGTCAGATGCCTCCCGGGGTATGAAGAAATTTCTTCTTGTTTCCTCCTTTACGTCAATGCATTCTTGATTAAGTCAACCAGGGTGATTAAAGAAAAAAAAAAAATCTCCTCTGGGCAGTTGCTAAAGGTTGGTAGGACAAGAGTGGACAGGCCTGCTGGTCGACCCACATTGATCACCTCTCCAGGCTGCCAGACTGGCTTTTCTAGTCCTACTTCTTTCTTGCTCCTTCCATGGGGCTTTTGTTTTTAAAAAAATTTTTTTCAAATGTTTTATTTATTTTTGAGACAGGGAGAGACAGAGCATGAACAGGGGAGGGTCAGAGAGAGGGAGACACAGAATCTGAGACAGGTTCCAGGCTCTGAGCGGTCAGCACAGAGCCCGACGCAGGGCTCGAACTCATGGACCGGGAGATCATGACCTGAGCCGAAGTCGGCCAATTAACCGACTGAGCCACCAGGCGCCTGCATGGGGCTTTTGAATCAGAGAAGGGTGGCCTTTGCACAGTGGGCACTGTGAGCTAGAGTACTCTGTCACAAGGGCATGTATGCTAAGATGAACTGTGTTATTTGCCCTTGGGGGTTCCTGTTGTTGCCAAGCTTGTGTTGTATGCGTGACTTTGTGGTCTGGGGAGTGGGGGGTGGGGGGTCCTCAATCTTTTGTCATCTCCTGATTATTGACTCATTTACCACATCTGCTGGATGACAGGCTGGCCTCCTTCCCCGCCCACTGAGCCCCGGATTGCGCAAAAAGGACACGTATGAAGCAGGACACCTCTCCTCATCCCATCTCCCACTTTGTACTACCATTTAAAGATGAGGGCTGGGGTGCCTGGATGGCTCAGTTGGTTGAACATCTGACGTTAGCTCAGGTCATGATCTCGCGGTTTGTGAGTTCAAGCCCCGTGTGGGGCTCTGTGCTGACAGCGTGGAGCCTGGAGCCTGCTTCAGATTCTGTGTCTCCTCCTCTCTCTGCCCCTCCCCTGCTCATTTTCTCTCTCTCTCTCTCTCTCTCTCTCTCTCTCTCTCTCTCTCAAAAAAAAAAAAAAGGTGAGGGGTGTGCTGAGAAACCTTTCTTTCCTTCAAATATCAGGATAGGTCTTGTTTAAAAAAACCTCCCAGGTGAGCCCCTAATCTCACCTAAACTGCTGAGCACAATGAAAACTGCTCCAGCTAGACAGACGAGCTCTTGCCCTTCTTTCTGTAACTTACAAATTGTGTGGTTTTGCAAATTGGGCAACTTCGGCAATCAGGCAAACCGTGTGCATTTTCAGAGCAAAGTGTGACTGGCTTCTTCGGTTGAGATTTAAAGATGACTCAGGAGTGCATTGAAGCTTGCTGCGTGGAAAGTTCTGATAAGGGGAAAGCTTGTGGGAAATTTTGGAGGTGACTGTGAGGCCTCTGGTAATTATGGTAGGAACTTTTACTTTTATAAAATACTTTTGTTTCTGGGGTAATTTCCACATGCTCAAACTTCTTCTGAGTAATGATGGGTATTTCTTGAACAACCATCATGTACTTAGTACTGTGTATTGCACAGTGTAGGTGTATGCATTTGCATTATTTTTGTATCCATACTTAGCTAATGTTTCTCCAGTGCTCACCCTGTGCCGCTGTTCTGAGCACCTTAATATTTTAATTCTTTTAAACTTCACCATGACCTATCAGGTATATATTTATAGATAATACAACAGGTAGAGAGAGGCCAGGACTCTGTAGTAAGTGACCTTTAAGAGGGATCCAGTGGTCCCTCCCCTTGGCGTCTGCCCCCTAGGTAATCCCCTCCGGCTGAGTGAGAGCTGGACCAGCTAATTCACTTTAAATGACTAGAATGTGGCCAAAGTGATAGAATGTCACTTCTGAGATTAGGTTACAAAAAGACTAAGACTTCCATCCAGCTCTCTGTCTGTTGTTGAGTACACTATGTGGACGAAGCCAGCTGCCACATTGCAAGTAACTTTAAGAAAAGCCTCACATCACGAGGCACTGATGTGTCTGGCCAATAGCCAGGGAAGATTCCAGGCCTGGCTGACAATTTGATTTACTTATAAGACCCTGAGCCAGAGGACCCAGTTAGGCTGACGCACAGAAATGGTGAGACAATAGACGTGTGTTGTTTGAAGCTATTCAGTTTGGGGATAATTTTTTACAAAGCATTACATAACTTGTACACCTGTCCAAGGTCCAAAAGCTTGTCTGTAAAAAAAAAAAAAAAAAAAAAGCAAAGTATAGGCCCCCTACTTTATCTTAAATTATTTTTATTCTAATGCTACTTAAGTATATAGAACCAAATCTAGGAAGAAAATTTTTATGATTATTGTTGTATATAGCTACAAAACAAAACAAAAAAAAAGAGAATACCAAAAAAATTCAGAATTCATACTTTTGTTTCTTATTTTGATTTGAATTCATACTTTTTAATGATAATTTCATAGGATGGAAAATGTGTGAGAATGAAATCATCATTTCATTTGGAAACAACCTCAATGTCCACTAACAGGAAAATGGACTATGTAAAGCCATCCTACAAAATCCTCTGCAACTTGGAAACTTGGACAAGGTCTCGGAGACAAACTGCTATATGAAAAAAACCAAGCTGCAACCAAGAAACCCTCAAACAATCCCATTTATGTATAAAGAAGCAAGCAAAACAAAACTGCTATTTCCTTGCATGCCTAACAGGGCATAGAAAGGCCTGGAAGGAGACGGTGAGCTGATGACAGTGATGGTTTCTAGGGAGGGGAGTGTGAGGGGATGTGGGGGAGCTTTTGTTTTGCTTTTTCTATTTTTCTGTAGTTTCACCTTTTCGTGTGTCTTTGCTTCTGTTTCTTCATTCTTTCCCTTTTTTTGAAATGAAAATTTATTTGTGTGTAATTAAAAAATAAAAGTATTGTTCTTGCCCATCTCTCCTTGCTTTGGCTGTAGGGTTGGTGTCAAAATGAATGATATATGAAAGATCAGCCAGCCAGCCAGGAAAGGTGGTCCTTGCATCTGGGAGATGACTTACTGAAATTGGTAATGTGATAAGAATAACTCGAAGGCAGTTTGTGACTGCAGCCTGGAGACCACGGAGGGAAGAAAATAGGCAGCTGGGGGACCCGGTGTTCCAAAGGACTCTTCCTGGCAGAAGCCAAAATTCAAAGGTTGGGCAAAGGTAAAGGTGGAGTTGTGAGCCAAGTAGTTGTGGCCATCGGCCAGCTGAGCAAGTGCAAAGATTTATTTAGTTTGGAGGCCACAGATAAAATTAGACCCAGGCTTGACTTCTGGGCGAGTTAGTAGCCCAAAAGGGGAATAGTATTAATGAGAGCTCACTCTTGCACAGTGCTGGCTATACATCAGACACCCTTTTAGGCACATAACATTTAATTCTTGTAAGAACCCTATGATGCATGTACTATTATCCCATTTTATAAGTGAATAAAGTAAGGACCTCGGAGAGTTAATTTCTTGCCCCAGGTCACACAGCTGGTACATGGCAGAAGCAGGATTTAGATCCAGATAGTTTTAGCTCCAGTATCTGTGCCCTTCTTAATCACTCAACCATCCTGCCAGAAATCCTTTTGAAACTTTCAAACAGTGTGATAAAAACCATGGTAGAGGTGGGAAAACAAAGGGGGATGAAACTCATGCTTCCTGGATAAGTATGAGGAAGATATTAAGAAAAAGGGACATTATTCCAGTTGGTTTTTTTTTTTTTCTTTATATACTTTTATGTAACAACTAACAATGTACAGGATTGGGTGGTTTCTTTTCACCTGAGTCTTGAAGCAGGAGTAGGAGTATGACAAGCAAAGAAGGGGGTAAAGAATGCAGTCCAGGGAGAGGGAGCAGCACACCTGAAGGTATGGAGCTCTTAAAACTTTTATTTACCTGGGGAGGCTTCTGCCCTGTCCCTTTACATACTGCCCCAAATCAGCCACCCCCCCCCCACCCCCCTCTTTCTGAGCTGGCTATTGAGGTAGATTTGCACGTCAGCCACGCTCCCTGGACTATTTATTCTCAGATCCCTCCCTTACTGAGACAGACACGGTTTAGTCCTTAGTGAGAAGTGAAGAAAGGCAGAGGGGAGAGACAGTTCTGAATACCCTCCCCATTCTCCCCACTCCCCGGCATCATTTAGGATTCCCCAGAGAGCCTCATTCAGGTAGGGCCCAACACAGAATGTGGATCATTGAGAACCAGCAAAATTGACATAACCTTGAGGCCTCAAATAATACATTCCTCTCCTTCAACATCAATTTCATCAGATTAAAAATCCAATAACAGGCTGTCATTGAGCCTGAGAAAAGAGATGGTAATAAAAGGGAGAATCTGACTCCATAATGGAAAGCAGGTGATTTTTAAAATTGGTTTCTCCAGCTGTCTATGCTACGGAAATTGAGGAAAGGTAGAAAAGCCTGTGCATGTAGCTTCTCCCCAGTTCTTACTTTCCTGCACGTGCTCCTTCCCCTTCTATTTGGTTGGACTGGGTGAGTGGCCTCGTTATGACCCCTAGTTACCTGGCGGGGACTTGGAGAGTCGTCCTCACTTCTCCCTAGTTCTGTCTCCTTAGCCTCCTACAACGTACCCCTCCATGCTGTTCCCACCGCCCTGCCTTTACCGAGGCTCCGCATAATTCACCTGGGGACTCTGCCACCTGCCAGCAGTCCCCCTCCTCCAGCACCTCTTTCGCCACCTCTAAAGTGCAAACCCTGGTAAGTGAATGGCTGGATGCTGCGTAATGAGAAATAACATGCTAATCATTTACCTTACTGTTGCATTCACCGAGTGTAAAATTAAGTGCTTATTGTATGCCCTGCCTTAGGTTAGGTCTGCCTAGGCTCTTTGACTGCAGAAGATGGAACTTACTTCAGACTAACCCAGGAGTCTCACGTGGAAAAAAAAAAGAAAGGTAGGCAGTGCTAGAAGGTCTTGACATTGGAATCAGGAACCGAAAGCCTCCAGGAAGAGGCAACTTGTGTTCTTTAATTCTTCCTCATAAAGAGTCTATTTATTTTTCTTCCTCTTTCTGCAAACTGACTCTCACTGCTTTCCAGAATGCAAGGTCAAATGTAGCCAGCCTGTACATTTTTGAATTTATGGTCTTCTCTATTCCAGCTCCTTCCCCTAAAGGATGAGGCACAGCCAGGTCTTGGATTCAAGCCCATGTCTCAGATGAAAATCTGATTGACTCGGGTTAGGTCAGCTGGAAATATCCTGTCCAATCACCAAGGCCAGCCTGGCACAGCCTCACTCAATGTGAAAATGGCGGCTGGTTGCCCATTCCTGTTGGGGGGTAGAAAGAATTCTAAGAAGTGCAGTTTGGGGCTGTCTAGATGTTCTAAAAGCTGTCTATTATGTATTGTAAGGAAAAGCATGATCTCTAGCTTCTTAGCATGTAAGCCCCATTGGGGACATTGAGTGGTGAGTTGAGGTTACTTCAAACTAATATAAAATATTTCCTTTTGTGGAAAGAAGTTGGAGTTTGTGTTGCAAGTTTTGAACTTGACTTTAAGGAAGCATAGGTTTCGAGTTTTGGAGCGAATGGTTATTGAGTAGAATAGAAGGATCATTGGTTCCTAGCAGGAATGTGTGAGAGCAGTAAAGACTCCTTTTGTAGGGTGGCTTCAATGTTGAATGGAGAGGGTTGAGATTAGATGAGTAAGGTGAGAATATTCATTGGAGGAACTTGAATACCAAGTAAGTTTAGACTTGACCTATTAAGGACAGTGAATGGGATGGTTAAATGGAAACTGAGTATATTGTGGAATCAGACACATCTCTGTTTGAGTCTGTCCCTTCTTGTAGTTTTATATAATTTAAACAGGTTTCTCAACTACAGAATCTTAGTATCCTCATCTAGGAAATGGGGATAATAGTACTCACATCTAGTGAGCATCTGTTGTTTTTGTCTGCCCAGCATCCATTCCCACTCCTGAAAATGCTCCTCAGTGTCACTTTGGATAATCACTCTAGTTTGGGTAGGACTGACCCCACCTCCCAGCTTGAGGATGGACACATGGCCCTGGCCAGGACAACCCATACAGTACCTTCTTCAGAATATCTGTTGTAAATTGTTGCAATTCATATACAGATCTATATCTAGTATGAAGGGCACCTCCTTACAAGTGGTTATTTTGTCTACTGTATAATCTGCCCAACTATACAGAGTTGCTCTGATCCTGGCCGACTAAAGCAGTCTACCCCCTGGCCACAAATCAGGGAAAGGGGAGTGACCCAAGTCTGGCCAGGGGGAGGTAATTGTACCACATGAAAGAGTCTGTCTGAGAGTAATGCCAACGCAGCAGACAAAAGAGCTCAGAGATAAAGAGAGGTATGAATGCATCATGTGAGCTCCTTGATTCTGAAGCTACAGACTTAATGTCTCTAGAGGAATTTATCAGCTACATTACCTAATACTTGTTGAGAGAGAGGCCTCCATGGGTCTGTCTCACTACTATACATTTTATGGCCAAGAATACGGCCAAGAATGGCCACTCTTTACTGGGCCATTTCTCATAGTACTATTTGCAGTGAACAACCTGGAAGGATGAGTTGGTGTCTGCCTCTGGGACAAAAACAAAACAAAACAACAACAAAAAGAACAAAGACAACAACAACAACAACAACAACAAAACCACCAGGCTTTCTTACTGCTTGCTAGAAAAGTGATAGATTTCCTAAGCTCAGTGTTCCTCAGCTGTGGTGCAAACCTGCTGGGTGCAGAGCATCCATCTGAGCCATTTTGTGTAACCCTGAAGGACTCTGGGTTAAGGGAACCAAAGTAAGTGTGCTAATGCCTGTGCTACTTATTGTACATGAGTAGTAAAGTCCTGTGTCTCTGATCCTAGAGCTTTGTGTCTTCTGCCAGCATCCATGAAATACTAAAAGGCTAATTTATCAGTTTATAAGTAGGGTACAATTAAATACCAGGTCTGACAATAATCCTCTCCTCATTTTTGTGTCTTAAGTCAGAAGGAATTAAGATTCTGTCACTAGCAACAAAAAGTTCTAATAAATTGTCTCCCTCATCAATTGAGCTAATGTATGTGAAAATTTCTAATCTGTACTGGGCTCTCAAGTATCTGTGGTCCTATAGTAGATGGTTTTATCAAACAGCTTTATTGAAGCAAACCAAACATATTTAAAGTTTACGGTTTGGTAAGTTTTGACCTATTTATGTACCAGTGAAACTTTATCACAACTAAAATAATAAACCTAAAGATAGATTATTTTCCTTTTTTTAAAAGTTTATTTATTTTGAGAGAGAGAGGAAAAGAGAGAGAGAGTGGGGGAGGGGCAGAGAGAGGGAGAGAGAGAGAATCCTAAGCTGACAGCGCAGAGCCTGACGTGGGGCTCGAACCCATGAACTGTGAGATCATGACTTGAGGTGAATTGAAGAGCTGGATGCTTAACTGACTGAGTCACCCAGCCACCCTGAGGGTGGACATTTAAAAAAAAATTTTTTTTTGATGTTTGTTTATTTTTGAGAGAGAGAGACAGAGTGTGAGTGGGGGAGGGTCAGAGAGAGAGGAAGACACAGAATCTGAAGCAGGTTCTAGGCTCTGAGCTGTCAGCACAGAGCCCGATGCAGGGCTCAAACTTGCAGACTGCTAGATCATGACCTGAGCTGAAGTCAGACATTTAACCGACTGAGCTACCCAGATGTCCCATTGTGAATGGACATTTTAAATGTGGTTTATCTGACTTGATATGATATAAGTATAAAATACCAGATTTCAAAGACTTATGATTAAAAAATGGAATATTTTATTAATATTTTTATATTGATTGCATATTAAAATGATAATATTTTGGATATATTAGTTACATAGAATATATTGTAAAATTAATCTCACCTCTTTATTTTTGCCTTTTTAAATGTAGCTATTAGAAACTTTAAAATCACACATGTAGCTTGAATTATATTTCCGCTGGACAGTGCTGGCTTAGAGGCTGAATTAGATTTAGATTCAGTTTTTTTCTTCTTTGACAAGATAATGCGGTATGCCAAGATAATGTGATGTACTTATTCTTGCATCATATCTGGCGACATGTGTCATCCAGCTGCCCTGTCTCTTAATAATGTTAAGATTGATCAGAGGTGAGGTGAGAAAGAGAAAAGCAAGCTCTGTTGGGTGTGGGACTAGTTGGCACGCCCAGCTAAAACTTTGCTGGGCATGCCCAGCTAAAACATCAACAATTTCACAGAACACGAATATCATGCAAGACACTCTGTGACCATAATGGGACAAAAGAAAAATATGACAACCTCATAATCATGTCTGAGCATACGTAAAAGGGAGAACATTACCTAAACCACAAAACTCCCCCCTTTATGGGCTAATATGAGTGGCTGTTGCTTCTTTACCAGTTACAGCTCTAGCTTCATTTTGCTCTTTCTGCCTTTCAGATGAGAATTATTAAAATATCCAATAATAGACTCATCCTGCTTTCTGACAGCACTCGATTAAGTTCGAAGCTCCGTTTCCTTGAACTATCTATCCCCCAAATCATTTCCAAGCCCAAATCTTTCAAGTCCTTTCGAACACCCTCTTACTGAGGGTGAGACCTCATGACGGCCTTTGGTGTGCCTTCTCCCTTGTTGCAATGAGACAATATGCACAACTTTGTTTGACTGTCCGTGTGTTTCTGGCAGACTTTGGCTAGAGAGCACTGACAGTGGTTTAGGTAGTGTCAACCTCCTCCTTCCCCGATCGAGTTTGTTGGGTAGATTTTTAAGCAGGGGTACAACTTAACGCAATTAGATATTTGGGGAATTACACAGTTATTTGCTATTTACAACCCTTGTGAAACTGGACTTACCAGCCCAAACAATTATTGAAGTCTTTTTACAAACAGATCTATGCCTATTTGGTCATTGTATTAATTTGCTAGGGTTACCGTGAGAAAGTACCACACACAAGGTGGCTTAAACAACCGTTTCACAGGTGTCACACAATTCTGGAGTCTCAAAGGCCAAGGTCAAGGTATCGTCAGGGCTGGTTCCTTCTGAGGGCTGTGAGACAGAATCCGTTCCATGCCCTTCTCCTAGCTTCTGGTGGTTTGCTGGTAATCTTTGTATTCCTTAGTTTATAGACACATCCTCCTCCTCTCTGCCTTTAGTTCACATGGGTTCTTTTTGTGCCTGGATCTGTCTCCCAATTTCCCCTTTTTGTAAGGACACCAGTCATATTGGATTAGAGCCCACCCTAATGACTTCGTCTTAATTTCATAACCTCTGTAAAGATCCTGTCTCCAAATAAGGTCACATTGTGAGGTAGTGGGAGCTGGTACTTCAACATGTGAATTTTTCAAGGATACGATTCAACTCGTAGTAGTCACTCACAACTCTTAGACTCTTCCTGGTGTCAGTAGCTGCCAATAAGAAGTAAGTGACAGTGGACACTTCCTGACAATCTCACTATAACTAGTTTATATATAAAGTGAGTGTTCAGCCATATTCTACCCACATATGGACATTAATTTAATAAACATGCATTAGTAAGTAGGGTCAGGAAGAGTTCACGCAATCTGTTCCATAATCTTAGGAAGCCCCAGTTCTCTTCTCTTTAGGAGCTCTAACCACATCTTAAATGAAGGATTCGCTGGGGCAGATGTCCCAGCTAGAGGCAGGATTCAGTTGCCCCTACAGTGGTATCAGCCAACCAGAATCTGAAATCAGGGCTGGACATAGGACCATTTCTGATTCTGGTCCCAGATGCCAGCCTTCTGGGCAAAGGTGAAGGGTTCACCTTGTTTGTGAAAAGGTGAGGAATGTCTCGAAAACGTTTTCTCTTGAACCTCAGCAATTTTACCAGTGGCGGTCCATTTATAGTATCCATTATGCTAATAAAAGAGTCACTAATTTCACCAATGAAAGCCTATTAATAACATTTATTATAATTAGCAAAGCCTCTGGTGTTGATTGAAGGTAGCTAGAGCCTTGTGATACTCTTCTTTGGTGTGTGGCATTTTGATTAAATGCTAGCTGTGACTTCTTGATCAGGGCAACCAAGTGTCCCTGAGAGTGTGCACTGAGACTAACAAACACACACATTTATATCACACTGTCTGAGCTAAAGCATTTAAAAGTAAATCATAGACCTCATAACCAGGCCACCCTATTTTCAGACTTGTGCTTGGGAGGGTATATCATAAATGGATGCATGTTGTGGTGTAAAGACCATGGAACTGGGTCAAGTATGCCCTTTTTCAGCTATCTTTGTGACCTTGAGCAAACCATTTAAATGTTCTGGGTTTCACTGTCTTCATCTATAAAATGAAAGGCCTGGATTAAATGATCCTTTAAGTTGCCTTCAGCACTTAAATTCTACAATTCCATTCCAAGAGCTAATAATTCAACAAGTATGAAATCCTATAACAGACTGAATACATGACTGCTCAGAGCAAATGACATGAGGGGGAGACTGGATTAGTTAAGGAAGACTCTGAGGAAGTAAGGCAAAGCCAGTTACCAGTGAATTATTTCACTGGACAGTGTGTGTGTGTGTGTGTGTGTGTGTGTGTGTGTATTTTAACCCAACAGCCCGTTGACCTGTGTAGATCTCAATGACCCTTGGCACTCTAAGACTCTACATGAGACATTATGTAGGGTGATCTTGTTAGCATTCAGAGTTTGTAGTTGGTGAGGGGGCATAGTTTTGATTGCTTCAAGTTGACAAGTACCTCAATGGCAGATTTGGCTACAAACTGAAGAGAGTCACGTGTCCCCACCAGTTAAGTTTTGTGCCTTCTCTAGGGACAAAGCCATTGGAGTAAAATGGCTATTTACATGACTAAAGTCTGAACAAAGATGCACATTTCTTTCTGGTCAGTAAGGAAAGGGAAGAATGCACTGATTTCAGTGTACCTTGATTAAAGTAGCCTTCAAAAACTTCTTAAAGTTTATTTATTTTGAGAGAGGGAGGGAGGGAGAGAGAGAGAGAGAGAGAGAGAGAAAGAGAACATGAGTGGGGGAGCGGTAGAGAGGAGAGAGACAGAGACAGAAAAAAAGAGAGAGAATCCCAAGCAGGCTCCATGCTGTCAACACAGAGCCTGACAGGGGCTTGATCTCACAAATGGTGAGATCATGACCTGAGCTGAAACCAAGAGTCTGACGCTTAACCAACTGAGCCACACAGGCGCCCCAAAGTAGCATTCCAATTTTAAACATCTCCAAAAGCACACAATTTCAAGAAAACCCATAGGCAAATTAGCTGTACTTTGACAGTGTGTATTTCCCAGTACTCCCCAGACTTTCTGCCCAGGGATGGTAGAGGAGAATGTGACAGCTGCCCTTTGTCTGGGATGAAAACACATGCTGGACAGAAGGGAGATGGGGCAAACTGCAGTGTCCACAGGAACCAGGCGAGTAAGGTTAGCAAATGAAGCACAGTTGATATGAGTTAGTGGGATATGAGGGGGTAGATGTGGCCCCATGAAAGACGGAAAGCCACCATCCGGCATCTGTGGACAGAAACGATGGCAACTGCACGTTCAAGGTTGGCAGATAGTGTAATATTTTGTCTTTCTCCCAAACTGGAAACCCAGATTTTTATGTGATAATTATTGGTTATGGGACTTTTGTAATGAATTCAACCTTTTGAAGTTTCATAGGCTGACTGACCAAAACATCTCTTTGTGCAGGGTGGACATTTAGGCCATTGATTTGTCGTGGAAAAAAACAAGGGCTTTGGACATACTTGGGAACAAAGTTTGGCAAAACCACTTGCCGCTTACGTAACGGGGGTGGGTATTTAAGATGTCTGAATCTCATTTTTCTTATATGTGCAAATGAGGGTATGTTTACATATTTGGTAGGCTTATTGCGAATGTTGAAAGAGACAAGGTATTTGACAAAACATGCATGTCTTGTCACCTGGCATTCAGTCCAACGAATGCAATACTTATGTCTGCTCTTTTCCGATATACCCTTTGGACCAATGATGATAAACTGGGTGAGCACAGGTCAAATCCAGCCACAAATCATTTTTTTTTTAAATTTGAGATATAACTGATATATAGCATTATATTAGTTTCAGGTGTATAGCATAATGATTTGACATTTGTATGTATTGTGAAAGGATCGATGCACTAAGTCTAGTTAACATCCATCACCATACATAGTCACAATTCTGTCTTCTCACGATGATCACTTTTAAGATGCAAATCCTTTTAAAAAAACTTTTGTGTGGGGGATTTTTTTTTTTCCCCTGGGCTTTGGCATGCCCTTTACCAGTCTGCTTACTGCTAAGGCTGAGAATAAACAGAGTAGCTTGTCCAGAAGAAATTCAGTCTTTTCTTCTTTGCTCACCATCATCTGGCTATGTTTTAGGATGTCAATTCACTGTAATTATAGCCGGTCATGTGACATTGGAAGGAAATAGTAGTAATAATAATAACAACAACAATAATAAACCACTACTTAGGACACTGCAGACAGCTACTATGAGAGGTCTAAAATATAGGCACTGCCATTGGACCATCTTAATCCTGATATCAGAGTGTTGAAGACTTCACCCTGTGTCTCCCTGCCTGCATGTAGTTATGCTAACACTTTCGACCCTGTAAATTGTTTGTGACCCATCAAAGTCTCCGAGTGCCTCTGTTTAAAGAGCAGAATTCCATGGGAACTTTCATCTCTGCGTTACTAAATAATTACATTGAGGACATGTAAACTTTGCTGGGAAATGTGGGACTAGACAGTTTACGGTAACCCATCCTTTTCAGAGTTTCACAAAGCATGTTTCAGTATTCCTATGTCATTTGAACTTCAAAGCAACTCTATTTCTATACCCCTTTGTGATGTGAAAAGTGATATGCAATGGTCGCAAAGCTCACAGGTTCCTTTTTAGGGAAGGCTCCCATTGTCTGGAGTGGAACGTCAGCTTCCTCCCCTGATGAGCTCTTTGGTTGGTCCTTGTCCCCATCAGTCTGCTACTTTCAGTTTTGCCTGATTCCTTAGCCATCCAAATCTGTGACCCCAACATACAGGATATTCACCCGACCCTGAACGCCGTGTGGTGTATTTCCGATCCCTGCCATATCAAACTCTGTTCGGTGATACAAAGCTTCATACTGCTGACTGTGGAGAATCAATAGACACATTATCATCTGTATAGAGGCTAGCCAGTGCGATCAGGATAATAGCAAATTTCGTGTCACGTCTCAGACTTCTCTGGCTTCTGCTTTGCATGATATTTAAATAACCTGGTGGATTTATATGGCTTCAGCTGGTCATGCACCAAAGCATAAATGCTCATTTCCCCCAACATATTCTGTGCTGAAAGCATGATACGAAAATCCGGCAAACAATGTTTCCTTATCAAATAATAATTAAAAGGTTATGTCGCAAGGGTTCTGGAAATATCATCGCTTCCCCAGGAAATAGCTGTGGAAAGATTTCCCACTGTGGCTTGACAGTAGGTGGCATGGAAATGAGTGCAGCAGCCGTGAAAATATGCACAAGTCCCAGATCCTGGGCCTCAGCGAGATATAATGGGTGGCTGGTGGATCTTAACATTTGCGAGCCTGGAAAATTATGATTTGGGGAGTTGTAAGCAGTTTATGCTTCCTAGGGTAGAGCTCGCAATTTGTCTTCAGGGGTGTATCAATCAGAGTCATCTGGTACAAGCAACAGAAACAGACTTTGGCTGGTTTTACCAGGAGGATATGGGGTAGCTCAGAGAACAGGAATAAAAATGGATGAACTGTGGTTTTTGCTAGAACTAGAAATCAGATGGCAAGAGCTAGCCAACAGTCTCTTTGGGTCTGCTTTCAGGATAAATGATCATTCATTTTCAGCCTCGAAGTCACTTGACTCAAGGTTCAGATTCTAGGGAAATATGCTTGATTTTCTAACATGTCCCTTACGCCTGGGAGGAAGTGCATTTTGATTGGCAGTCCCACCATAACTGCCTGCCATCGGGCTGGATAGTCAAAATCAAATTCTCATGCTGATTCCAGAACATGCAGGCACAGTGCCAAGAAGACATCTGCCCCGAGCAGACCTTCCCTTTGTTCCAGGAGGAACTGCTTCCCCAGACCTACTGGTTAAGCAACTTTAAGACAAATATCTAGTGGTTAGGGGACTAGGATTCAACCAGACACGTGTGAGACACCCAGAGAAGCGCATCCCAGTGTCTAAGACAAGGTCATATGTCCCCTCTTGGTACAGGGTCACTGCTGCAAACAGCTTGTTACCTAGAGAGGTAAACTGAGTGATTAAAAAAGCAATAAGCAAGGTAACTAGTAAGAAAGGGAGAGGACTTTCAGTACTGACAGAAACCTGTTTCACTCTCCAGGAGGGGAAGAAACATGGATTCTGATTATTGAGACTAAGAAGGAGCTGGCCATGCGGAGTTCAGCTTTCCCTTTCTTTCTGGAAGTCAGTGGCAGGCAGGAAGTAAAAATGAATCTGGCAATGCATTCTAGTACAGAAGTTCTTAAAGTGTAGTCTTCAGAACACTGGGTCCCCAAGACCCTCTCAGGGGTCCCCAAGACCTGCTCAATTCAGCAAAGTCAAAAGTATTTCCATAATAACGCTAAGACGTTATTTGTCTTTTCCACCGTGTTGATTTTTGCATTGATGGATGAAACTGCTGTGTCTTAGCATGAATCAGGGTGGGGACACCAAATTGTGTTCGTAGTCACTGTGTTCTTTCCTGCCCCACTCTCAGGAAAAAAGCCAAAAACAAGAATTCAAGAATGTCTTCAAGGGTGCATGTATGGCTCAGTTGGGGAAGCATCCAACTTTTGATCTCAGGGCTGTGAGTTGAAGCCCTACGTTGGGTTCCACGCTAAGTGTGGAGCCTACTTAAATGTATGTGTATATATCTCATTAATTTTATAATTAATAAATTATAATTATTTTGATCGTATCAACCATTGTGCGTACTGATGCAGGATCCTGGAACACAATTGTTGTCTATAGGAAAAGCACTTGTGCTGTTGTTTGTGTTGCGAGCTAAAATAGATTTTCCCTCCAGAACAGCATTGTACCTTCCAGACACTGCTGGAAAACAAACTATGGTTATTCAGACTTGGGCATTTGGCAAACATTTTCTCTACGTAAATGACTGTCATTTCAAGCTAACTGGCAGTATTTGTTGCTAATAATGCAATTTTTGCCATTAAGCAAAAAATTAGAAGTTTAGAAAGCTTGTCTCTATCATAATAGGCTTGACAGCTTTCCAATACTTAAAGACTTTTCTGATGATATTGGTGGTGATTAATGAACATGGGTTTGGGGTACTGTCTAATGAAATGAGGCGACATTTGGAAGATCTGCTTATCTCAGTTAACCAAAACTTCCTAAATATTCGATAGATGATGTTACCAACATCCATTCAAACTGCAAGATTGGTCAGAGAATTTTAATGTAACAGAGTTTGAAAAGCTCATTGATGTGGTTTGATATTTTATATTGCAATTAACTTTTAAGAAACTACCACTTGTTGAATTTTGGTGTAGTATCAAAGCAGAATACCAACAATTATCTGAACATATAAAATATTCCTCCCTGGGGCGCCTGGGTGGCTCAGTCGGTTGGGCATCCAACTTCGGCTCAGGTCATGATCTCGTGGTCCGTGAGTTCGAGCCCCGCATCAGGCTCTGTGCTGACAGCTCAGAGCCTGGAGCCTGTTTCTGATTCTGTGTCTCCCTCTCTCTCTGACCCTCCCCCATTCATGCTGTCTCTCCCTGTCTCAAAAATAAATAAACATTAAAAAAAAATTTTTTTTTAAATAAATAAATAAAATAAAATATTCCTCCCTTTTCCAATTATATATCTCTGTGAAGTTCCATTTTCTTGATATATTTTAACTAAAAAAAAAAAAAAAAAAACATATTGCAAAACAGGCTAAATGCAGAAGCAGCTATGAGAATCCAACTATCTTTATATTAAGCCAGACATTAAGGTTGTAAAAATATATAACAATTATACTTTTTTTTTAAAAGATGAAATTTTTTGTCAAATTGGTTTCCATACAGCACCCAGTGCTCATCCCAACAGGTGCCCTCCTCAATGCCCATCACCCACTTTCCCCTCCCTCCCACCCCCCATCAACCCTCAGTTTATTCTCAGTTTTTAAGAGTCTCTTACGGTTTGCCTCCCTCCCTAACTTTTTTTCCCCCTTCCCCTCCCCCATGGTCTTCTGTTAAGTTTCTCAGGATCCACATAAGAGTGAAAACGTATGGTATCTGTCTTTCTCTCTATGACTTATTTCACTTAGCATAACACTCTCCAGTTCCATCCACGTTGCTACAAAAGGCCATATTTCATTCTTTCTCATTGCCACGTAGTATTCCATTGTGTATATAAACCACAATTTCTTTATCCATTCATCAGTTGGTGGACATTTAGGCTCTTTCCATAATTTGGCTATGGTTGAAAGTGCTGCTATAAACATTGGGGTACAAGTGCCCCTATGCATCAGCACTCCTGTATCCCTTGGGTAAATTCCTAGCAGTGCTATTGCTGGGTCATAGGGTAGGTCTATTTTTAATTTTTTGAGTAACCTTCACACTGTTTTCCAGAGCGGCTGCACCAGTTTGCATTCCCACCAACAGTGCAAGAGGGTTCCCGTTTCTCCACATCCTCACCAGCATCTATAGTCTCCTGATTTGTTCATTTTAGCCACTCGGACTGGTGTGAGGTGGTATCTGAGTGTGGTTTTGATTTGTATTTCCCTGATGAGGAGTGAAGTTGAGCATCTTTTCATGTGCCTGTTGGCCATCTGGATGTCTTTAGAGAAGTGTCTATTCATGTTTTCTGCCCATTTCTTCACTGGATTATTTGTTTTTCGGGTGTGGAGTTTGGTGAGTTCTTGATAGATTTTGGATACTAGCCCTTTGTCCGATATGTCATTTGCAAATATCTTTTCCCATTCCGTTGGCTGCCTTTTAGTTATGTTGATTGTTTGCTTTGCAGTGCAGAAGCTTTTTATCTTGATGAGGTCCCAATAGTGCATTTTTGCTTTTAATTCCCTTACCTTTGGAGATGTGTCGAGTAAGAAATTGCTGCGGCTGAGGTCAGAGAGGTTTTTTCCTGCTTTCTCCTCTAGGATTTTGATGGTTTCCTGTCTCACGTTCAGGTCCTTTATCAATTTTGAGTTTGTTTTGTGAATGGTGTAAGAAAGTGGTCTAGTTTCATCCTTCTGCATGTTGCTGTCCAGTTCTCCAGCACCATTTGTTAAAAAGACTTTTTTCCATTGGATATTCTTTCCTGCTTTGTCAAAGATGAGTTGGCCATACGTTTGTGGGTCTAGTTCTGGGGTTTCTGTTCTATTCCATTGGCCAATACCATGCTGTCTTGATGATTACAGCTTTGTAGTAGAGGCTAAAGTCTGGGATTGTGATGCCTCCCGCTTTGGTCTTCTTCTTCAATATTACTTTGGCTATTCGGGGGTCTTTTGTGGTTCCATACAAATTTTAGGATTGCTTGTTCTAGCTTTGAGAAGAATGCTGGTGCAATTTTGATTGGGATTGTATTGAATGTGTAGATTGCTTTGGGTAGTACTGACATCTTAACAATATTTATTCTTTGAATCCATGAGCACGGAATGTTTTTTCATTTCTTTGTATCTTCTTCAATTTCCTTCATAAGCTTTCTATAGTTTTCAGCATAAAGATCTTTTATATCTTTGGTTAGGTATCCTAGGTATTTTATGAGTCTTGGTGCAATTGTGCATGGGATCAGTTTCTTTATTTGTCTTTCTGTTGCTTCATTATTAGTGTACAAGAATGCAACTGATTTCTGCACATTGATTTTGTATCCTGTGACTTTGCTGAATTCACGTATCAGTTCTTATAACAATTATACTCTTACCTTTTTTTGGTTTTAGAAAATATAATTGTTTCTGATAAAAAAGTTATTTATGTTAATATTTAATGGATTTTTTATTGTTTGTTTGTTTGTTTACAGAGAGTGAAAGCGTGAGCCAGGGAGGGGCAGAGGGAGAGAGAGAGAGAACTTTAAGCAGGCTATGTGCCCAGCCTAGAGCCTGAGTTGGAGCTCACTCTCACAACTGTGAGATCATGACCTGAACTGAAATCAAGAGTGAGATATTTAACTGACTGAGCCACCTAAGCACCCCATATTATTGTTTTTAAATGAACTAATGCATAAATATTTAAATTTTTATATAATTTCTACTTTGGTAAATAGGTATCAGTATAACCCAGATAAGTGAAGGCTTTTTGGAATCCTCAATAATTTTTAAGAATTTAAAGGGGTGCTGAGACCACAAAGTTTGAGAGCTGCCATTCCAGCAGAATTCCTTTCCCGCGGAAGGAAGTATCTTGAGTAGGAAAAAGTTTCCCTCTTTAACAAAAAGAAACCCATCTCAGTAGTTGTTTCAGAAGACACCATTAACTGGCTTCATTCGATGACTGGGAGTTATTCACATTTCACTCTAGAGGCTGGCGAACTGAATACTTTGCAAATAGCCGCTGTGTCCAGAAATAGCCATGTGACCTAGTTTTGGAACATAAAATTCTAGAAGATGCTGTTGGTGGCCTGTCCGGTTCTCCTTACTGGGACAATGTACCTGTCCCCCAGCTTCTGTGAATTGCCCTCAACCGGGCAGCCTCCTTGCTTGGAACTGACTGGAAGGTTATGCCACATACCCAAGGCCGAGGTGAGATTTCATCAGAATCCACATCTTTGCCTACCTCCTTCCCTCTGCCTTATACTCCATTCTTTAGTCCCTTAAAAGTTTTACTGAAAACACTCCCTCAATCAGTCACTTACATAAGAACCCCCATTTCAGGCTCTGGAGAACCCAGTCAAAGGCAGACATAAGCAGAAGTCAGTGGGAGTGCCTTTCTGGCAAAGCATTTGCTTTTCTGATTAAAAAAAGAGAAAGGGGAAAATATCCAGTGGTCCTGGCCTCTTGCCCTCTAGAGCATCACTGTGACGTCTGGATTTAGAGCTCCCATCTTGTGGCTAAGAGGCAATAGGCATAAAGGAAAGGCCAAAAGAGGCCTAGAATCAGTGCCAGCAGCTCCTACTTTCAGACTTTTATATGTGAGACAAATTCATTCTATTTGCTTAATTCAATGTTTTTCTTAATTGCAATGGAACACATTACTATCCGATACAGTTGCTGTGACAATATAATGAGAAAATAAAGGGCCTAGCATATTAGCAAACCCTCAAAAAATTGTAACCTCCGCCCATCTCTACCCAAATTAATTTTCCTGGTTGGAGTTTATGGAAGGCCAAATGAAATGATAAGATACCTTTGTGTTGTATATTATATGTCAAGGTTAGCCTTTTCTGAGCTACTTATATTTTTAAACGAATGCCTTGATTAAGATAGGGATAACCTAATAATAGGCAGGAACAGGGAATTTTGTCTCTCTTTCCTTACGTTTCAGCAGTGGGTGGTCTTGTGTGTTGGGAGGGTTGACCCAGCTCATTGCTTTAATATCGCTTAAAGACTTAAGGAAAAATAGCTTTCTATCTCATTAAAAAAATGTGTTATATTTTAGGCTTGCATCGGCTAACTTTTCAAGTTAATTATAATAGCACTAATATTTGTACCAACGCAGAAGAGTATGGTTGAGTGGCTTGGGCGTCAGAAACAGCAGGGTCTTTGTCCGGATTGTGATCCTATGTACATTCCACAGCATCTCTTTGTCTGGGGCGGGGAGGGGGGGGACCATTCTTGCTCTGTGCCTATGCATCTTATTATTTATGGAAATAAAGCTTGTCCTTGGAGTAGTGAATCCCCTGGTGACAGGGACATATTGTTTGAAATGCACCAAATGCCTCAGGTTTACATGCTGTCAAATAATGCAATTCATAGCAGACATATACGCAGATCACATCAGGGTTGGTGTTACGATAAAGATGCTAACAAGGTTCTGTGAGACTTTTGAGGGAGGGAAGGAGAGATTCAGTCCATCCACTTCAGGTGCGGAATAGACAGGCCGGTAGATGTCCTTGAGAAAAGCAAACGCTCTCTGTTTGTGCTTGCTATTTTCTTTCACCTAATTATATCTTATGATTGTTAAAATAGAAAAGCCTTTCCTGTAGTCTAACTTAAATGAATCCCTACACCACCACCCCGGGGGGGGGGGGTTGTCGTGTCAATTTACACGTGAAGGTGTAAACTCGGCTCAGCCAAGTTTAAAGCACACATGTGGCCTTACATGATGAAAACAGGTATTCTAACTCCAGATTTACTTCTTTCCCCGTAGACTGGTGGTTTTTATGGTTCACAGAAGTGGTTTGCAAACTAGGCCGCACGTTCGAATCTGCCAGGAGGTTTTAAAAATCCCTGTGTCTAGGCTGTACTCCAATTAATTCAGACTCATGGGTGGGGGGGGCCTAGGCATCAGTGTTTTGTGTTTTTTGAAACTATCATGTATCTGTATAGTTTTAAATTGTGGTAAAATGCACATAACATGAAATTTATCATCTTGTGCTGTTTTTAAGTGGAAAATTCAGCGGCATAAGGCACATTGACATTCCTGTCCCACCATCACTGCCACCCACCCACAGAACTCTTTTCATCTTGGACAGTGGAACGCTGTACCCATTGAGCAGTAACTCCCCATTACCTCCTTCCCCCAGCCCTTGGCAAACCCATTCTACTTTGTGCCTCTGAGAATTTGACTAGATAGAACTAGATAGATTGACATAGAACTAGAGCCAAGGAGTAATCATCCTTTTGTGACTGGCCTATTCACTTAGCATAATGTCCTGAAGGTTCATCATGTGTCAGAATTTCCTTCCTTTTTAAGACCAGATAATATTCCCTTGTAGGTTTATACCACATTTCGTTTATCATTCATTGTCAATATACAGTTGGGTCGCGTCCGTCTTTTGGCCGTTGTGACTAATGCTGCTCCGAACACGGGTGGACCTGCTTTCGATTCTTTGGGGTATACATATCCAGAGATGGAATTGCTGGATCCCATGATGATGCTATTTTTAATGTTTTCAGGAACCACCACATGGTTTTCCACAGTGGTTGTACCATTTCACGTTCCCACCAACAGTGCATCCATGTTTTGTATAAAGCTCCCTAGTGATTTCGGTAGGCAACGCAGATCGAGAACCCCTGTGAGAGACTGACCTCCTCAGGGACAAAACTCTGTTTTCTTCACTTTTGTAGCCACAGCCCTCTGCACCACGCCTCACAAACTGTCGCAGCACTCGCGTCCGATGGAACTCCACGGTGTCGTGTCCTTTTATTTCTGCTTAACTTCTGCGAATCTGCGGCTAAACCAGCTTTCCCTACAACGCACACGTAGTGGCAGACCCCCGAAGCGTTCCTCAGCTATGGACAGATATTTCTGCCCTTGTCACCTTTATTCTTTGGTGGTAGAAAGTGTTGCTTCCACATCAAATGGAAGAGGAGAAATAAAACAAGAGAAAGGTGGCTGCCAAGTTTTGTTTAGGTCTGAAGCACATGGACCCTCTATTTTCCACGACTGACTAAAGATCTTTTAGATGTGACTTCTTAATTAAACTTCTCCCCTGGGCTCTCCCCTGTCCTGCTTCTTGCAAACCGAGAAGGAGCCTTTACTACTTAGATTGTACTTTCCTTGTTGGAAATAGACAACGACCTCCTCAAGCTAAGAGGAAGTTTGGGGACTTGACTTTAGTCATCTTAATCTAAGAGACCCCCCCCCCCCGACACACACCTTCTTAAGAACGAGGAGGAAGAGAAACACAGGATGGGAAAAGGAGGCCAAAAGTCATCACATTCGGTGTGTCTGTTTTCTCCTTTTGTTGTTGTGGAAAATGATTTATTTAATCATCTTAATTTACACGACTTTTAGTGTCAGCGAGTGGTCTTTTTTATTACTTTTGTCTTCTGCTGGCCTTTCCTGGGCCTCTTATAATTCCATCGGGCTATTGGCATTCTGTCTGAATCAGTAGCAGGCAAAGGACTCTTTCTTGGATATTCAGCACAGTGTATTCTACCTGGAATCAGAGATGAAGAATTACAGTTGTTTAGAATCAGTAGAGACTTTGAGAGATGTCTGACCCAACCTTATTTTCATTTTGGCCTACGTGTACTGTGATGTAATGGCTTAGTGGCTGAGTAGAAACAAGGACTCAGGTTTTCTCTCATGGAGCGCATTACTTTTGCCCTATTTGGTTTGCATTCACTCATTTTTTTTCATTCAGTATTTACTGAGCATCTATTATATCTTCGACACAGTGCTGGGCATCGGGAAAAGAGAAACACAGACCTGTTTCCTATTCTTATGATCTCTAGTGGAGGAGACACGTAATCGATCATACGGAGCAGTACACAGAGAGGCACCTAATCCCCTTGAAGAGGGAGATCAGGGAGGAATCCCTGGAAGAAGTGATGTTTAAACCAAAAACTGATAAGCCAGTAGGGGTTCGCTTGGGGAGAAGTAGAATATGAAGAGAAAAAAAATGTGTGAAGACCCCAGGCAGAAGAGCGTGGTGCATTTGAAGAACTGAGAGAAATTCAGAGAAGGGAAGAGAAGCAGGGCTTCGATCGGGGTTCGTCCTTGTTGGCCGTGCTGAAGAATGTAGATTTCATTCTGAGGTCAGGGGATCTGTTGAAAGGTTTAAGCAGGATTTTAAAATGATCAGAAGTGCGTTTGAGAACACTCACTCTCATTGCCACAAGCAGGACGGGTTAGAGGTGGGCAAAACTGAGGGAAGAGAGACCAGATAGGAGTCCCTTGTGATAATCTTGTTGAGGGAGGACGGGGGCTTGAACCTAGTTTGTGGCAGAGGGGATTAAGAGAAGTGAGCAGGTTTCAGAGGTGTGCCTGGGATGGATGGGCCATGGGAGGTGGTGAACCACATGGGCGCCATATCTTGGGAAGGACCTGTAGACAAAAGATGAGGTGCCAGGAGTAAGGATGGAGACAATGGTGACCTCTTGATGCTGAAGAGCCTTTCAGACTCACACACTCATCACAAATTAACATACCAAGTGATGCCTGTTATGGGCTGAGTTGCATTCTCTCCAAATTCGTGTGGGGAAGCACTAACCCCCAGTACCTCAGAATGTGACTGTATTTGAAGGCAGGGCCTTTAGAGAGGTGATTAAACTAAAATGAGGCCATTAGGGTGGGGCCTAATCCAAGCTGACTGGTGTCCTTACAAAAAGAAGACCCTTGGACACACAGAGATATACACGTTTATCTTGATGACATCCTGTTGTGGAGCTTCCAGCCTCCAGAACTAGGAGACCCTAAACTTGCATTGTTGAAGCCACTCACTCTGTGGTATTCTGTGATGCCAGCCCCAGCAGACTAATACATCAGACAGTTTAACAACTTACCTACCCTTTTTATTTTTTCTTAAGTTTTTATTCATTTATTTTGAGAGAGAGAGAGAGTTGGGGAGGGGCAGAGAGGGGGGAGAGAGAGGGAATCCCAAGCAGGCTCCACACTGTCAGCCCAGAGCCTGATGAGGGGCTTGAACTCACGAACCATGAGGTCATGACCTGAACAGAAACCAATGATGCTTAACTGACTGAGCCACCCAGGTGCTTGTCCCCTTTCTTTTTAAATGGAGATATCCACAGGCAGTTGGACACAGAAGTCTGCAGAGAGGTTTGAAGTCCACAGCACACGGACATAACTGCAGCTATGAGAGGATGGGGTCACCCACAGTGTATGGCTGGAGAAGAGAGAATGATTAGGCCTATATGCTGAGAAAGGCCAGCATTTCAGCACCAGAGACGTAGAGGAATCCCAATCCCTTGTGCCACAAGAGCCAAGGGGAGTGATACTTGTGTCTGAGGCTTAGAGACTTGGGCAAATGAGCCCATGAGTTCGGAGAGCTCCTAGAGGGAAGTGATTGGAAGGAAGCCAGGCTACACGGCTTGAAGGGCTGGAGGTGGTGGGACAGACATGGCTTATAAGAAGCTTGGCTAGGTGGGGAGACATATTAAGAACAGAACCTGGAGAGAGGAAGAATATTTTTTGTTTCTAAATTTCTTTTAATGTTTATTTTTGAGAGAGAGAGAGAGAGAGAGAGAGAGAGAGAGAGAGAGAGAATCCGAAGCAGGTTCCAGACTCGGCGCTGTGAGCACAGAGCCCAACATGGGACTTGAACTCATGAACCATGGGATCATGACCTGAGCCAAAGTCGAACGCTTAACTAACTGAGCCACCCAGGCGCCCTGAGGAAGAATCTTTTTTTTTTCTTCTTAAACACTTGAGACACTTGAGCCAGCCTAAAAGCTGATTAGAAACGGGGCAGGTTCACTGTTCAAGTGAGAAGGGATAGTCAGTAGAGCCCAGTCTTCAAGGTCATAGTTGAGGGCTCGATCACCCTGGTCAGAAGGGGTCCTCGTCCAGAAGGAGGGAAGGTGAGGACCAGGTACAGTTGCAGAAGGCCAAGAGAGCTGCCTTTTGGATGCTTCCTTTCTCCAAGAGCAAGAAGGGGTCATCAGCACACAGTACAGGGATGCCATTGTGGGGGCGGGCGGGGACATCCTATCCCAGATTTGAGGAGCATGGGGACAGTCTCCCTGAGTGATACAAACCGTGGAGGGAATGCAGACCCCTCTACCAGCCAGACCATTGCAGGTGTTTTACAAACACCATGGAAAATCTGGAGGATAAAATTATACTTGTCTTACAGATGAGAAATTAGAGACCCAGAGGTCAAAATTCTGCCCAAAGCTACACGATCTGTAAGCGCCCCAGGCAGGATGTAAACCCCGAATTCTTAACACCTTGGCCCTATGCCCTCAATACAGTATCCTCCCTGCCCTGGACCTGGATGCCTCGATAGAGTAATAATTTGTCTACTGTTAAAACCTACACACATTTGAAATTTATTCCAAGTCTATTTGGAAGTTCTGTGTGCAGGAATTGCAGGGAAGAACCCCATGGTCCCCAGCCCGCACTGTCCTCTCAGTACAATGAAAGGCCTCAGGTTAATGGTACCCGCTGTTCTTGAGGATGCAATTCACAGGTCACCTCTGGAATTTGATGCCTGCCTGGCTGGGACTGAGGGGCTGCAGGTCGATTTTGAGGGTGGGAGGAAGTGGGGGGGCCTCCACACCCTCCCAACCTAGTAGCTTATCAAATTGCAGATGCTTCTTTATTTACAAATGGTTTAGGTTTGAAAGGTAGTCCCTACATCCATTTGTGTATAGGTCCAACAAGACATTCATTAGACAAGCCACTACCACACCAGAGGGGTGATTTTTCTCTGATGTGTAGCTTTGTTTTTGTCCTCTTGATAAGATTTAGAGGCGAGTAGCATTTGTATTTCTTCGAGCCCTGTACAGTGACCCCAGGAGGAACTCCCCAAGGAGGAACTCTGGAAGATTCTGTCTTTTTTCTACCTGGTTGCATTTCCAATGACATTTTAGTGCCTTTGTGATATGTAGCAGTAGGGATGTGTCCCAGACAGTGGTCCGTCTGAACTGCCACTCGGGCCAGCTCTGGCCATACTGAGCTTTAGTTTCTCATTGAGCGTCAAATGATAGATCTGACTTGTTATGGGTGTATAGGTGATTCATTGCTGAAATCATGAGAACCACATAGGCCTCATGCTATAAGGACCCACCAAGCTGCCGTAACCACGTTTCTATGAATTACTCATGATTTGTTAAGCCACAGGACGTTTAACTTTGGAAATGTTGAGGTGCTACCTTGCCTGTGTCTGAGAAAGTTTTCTTTTCTCACCAAGGATATTTCCACTGAAGTAAAATCCTTACTGCCCCGTCCTGTTTTTTAGGTCGGTTATGGGAAGTTGTAAGCGTTCCAGGCTTAAAAGAAATGAGGCAACAAATAACTAAAAACCTCGGAAAGGGAAATCTACAGTAGTTTATTGATGCATTCTTAGTGCCTTATAGGAATCTGTATCGTGGAGGGGGCTAGACTATCGTAGGGTAACTGGCCCTCTTGTTTTGCTGTGACAGGGTTTCCAGGAATGCCAGACTTGCAGGACTGAAACTGGGAAAGTCCTGGGAAAACCAAGATGAGATGCTCATCTTACCTTTTGTTATTTCAATGTCTATTTATTTATTTATTTTGAGAGAGAGAGAGAGAGAGAGAGAGAGAGCGCGCGAGAGAACATGAGCAGAGGAGGGGCAGAGAGCAAGAGAGGGAGAGAGAGAATCCCAAGCAGGCACTGTCAGTGCAGAACCTGACATGGGTGGGGCTCGATCCCACGAACCTTGACATCATGACCTGAGCTGACATCAAGAGCCAGATACTTAACTGACTGAGCCACCCAGGGGCCCCACTTTTTTTTTTTTTTTGAAATAAACTTTTTCTTATAGACTGCTCTTGGATTTAAAGAAAAACTTCAAAGATAGAACAGAGTTCCCTTATACCCCCAACCCAGTTTCCCCTGCTATAAATATATTAGTATGGAACACTTGTCACAATTAATGGACAAATATTAACACGTAATTATTAACTAAAGTCCATCTTCTTTTAGATCTTCTTAGTTTTTATCTAATATCCTTTTTCTGGTCCAGGGTCCTATACATGACAACTAGTTGTCATGCCTCCTTAGGCTTCCCTTGGCTATGACATTGTTCCTTGTTTTGATGACTTTGACAAATTTGAGGAGAGCTGGTCAGGCATTTTGTAGAGCATCTCTCAATTCGGATTTGTCTGATGTTTTTCTCGTGATTAGCCTGGGCTAATGGTTTTGGGGGAACAAGACCACAGAGGTAGAGTGCCATTCTCATATCTTATCAAGGACTCATACTATCAACTTGTTACTGCTAACACTAACCTTAATCACCTGCTTTAGGTAATGTCTGTCAGGTTCCTCGACTGTAAAGTCACGCATCCTTTCTTCTCCCTTTCCATCCCATACTCTTTGGAAGGAATTCACTGTGGGGAGCTCACACTTAAGGAGTAGGAAGCTGTGCTCTCCCTCCTCAATTAACAAGTGCTTACATAAATTATTTGGAATTCTTTGTCATGGGAGGTTTGTACATTCTCCCCAATTTATTCATGCCATCATTTGTTTATGTCAGTATAGAGTCATGACTATTTATTTTATGCTTGGGATTATAGTGCAGTACTATCTTATCTATTGTGTTGCGATTCCCTAATGACAGGTGATGTCACGCATCTTTTCAGGTACTTATTTGCCATCTGTATATTTCCTTTGGTCAGGTGTCTGTTCAAATCTTTCCTGCTTTTGAGAGCAATCTGGGACTTGAGGCCAGGTGTGTGCGTGTGTGCGTGTGTGTGTGTGTGTGTGTGTGTGAAACCTGCCAACTTTAGATTTCTTCAGCTGCAGCCTCTGAGACTCTTCTTCCAGAGGCTCCTCCCACCCAATCCTGGGTCAGATCTGACCAGAGCAGGGTGGGGTTGGGAGGTCGTCTGTGGAATAGACCTAGGTGTGGTTCAGTCAAAACCATTTGCCTCAGTTGTCAACCTATTTACATCCCCTGCTGAAAACTTCATGAAATAGACTAGAATCTAAAATATTTCACAGTCCCATAAACACCCATTTCCTTTCTCCATCATTTAGAACTAATTTAGACAGCATCAACCACAAGACACATGAGATTTACAGGACTGTAAAAATATTCTGGTTTCTAAGTATTCCTATTTTACAAAGAGCCTGCAACAAGGTGAGTTTGGATGGATGTGTGGACATGTGAACAATTCCTTATCCTGAATGCAATTCTTTACTCCTTTTTTTAAAGACAGACCTTAAGGGTTTGGAACCTGAGTTTACGGTCAGGGGAGAAAATCAATTTGGGAGAAATGCCATGTAGCACGGTCACACACAAAGGGTTGCTTGTGTTCTTTGATGTTTAGGCCTCTCTGGTAATTTCTCTAAGGTTTACTCGATTTAAAGACCCTCTTAAAGTCGAAGACCCATTGCTTTGATAACTTACAAATGTCAGCGTTTCAAAGGAAATGCCGCTTAACCGTCAGCAAATTAGAATTTTGACAAACCATCAAATAAAGGAAGATCATCTGGTACAGCTGAAGACCGTGTGACCACTAGGGGTCAGGTGATGTCCTGATAAAGGAGGCACCGTCTGGGGAGAAAGAAGGAGAGCAGCCTCTGGCCAGCTTGCATTTTCCGAGAGAGAGGGGTACGCCATTCCTGGATGGAACTGAAATGTAGGCATTCCAAGCTTTAGCAGTAAGGCTTTTTGTTTTGTTCTGTTTTCCCATTGTTTTCTTTTTTCTTTTTTTAATGTTTACTTATTTTTGAGAGAGAGACAGAGTACGAGAGGGGGAGGGGTAGAGAGAGAGCGAGAGCGAGAGAGCGAGAGCGAGCGAGAGAGAGAGAGAGAGAGAGAGAGACTCACAGAATTGGAAGCAGCCTTGTGCTTGAGCTGTCAGCACAGCACAGAGCCTGATGTGGGGCCCGAACTCACAAACTGTGAGATCATGACCCAAGTTGAAGTCAGACGCATAACCAACTGAGCCACCCAGGGGCCCCAATGTTTTTCTGTTTTGAAAGCCACATTCTCTGAAGAGAATTTTGCCTACAATTTCTCTTTGCAGATTTTCAAATGCCATTATATTTCTCCCTTACCAGCCATATCTGGCCATTTTTAATGGACTGAGGGTGCGGCAAATCTCAAGGTTCTATTTCCCACAACATTTTTATTAAGGTGCATTCTGGATAAAATGAAAGAAAGTGTCAAAGAAGGGAGGGTTGGGTGGGAGGGTTGGGGAAGAGGGGTAGGATTATGCTGACCCCTGCAGCCTCAGTGAGCAGGAGGAATGAGCAGGAGGGTGGGTGATTAGGGTGATGTCTTTCCTCCTCCCCAGATCAAAGAGTGCCAGGCACCTTTGAACCCCAAGGGCCAATCCAATTCTTTTCCTACTTGGGGACAATATCAGGGTTTCCCTCCTGGGATATTGCCCCTCCAGATTCTCGTGCCTAGGCATACGTTGCTACCCAGTCTCTGTTTTCAAGTGAGCCGTGATCAGCCCCAGAACATTTCTCAGTCTAGTGCTTCAGGCAGTCACTGTAAACTTTGCCTCTGTTCAGGTTTGGCAATGCCTAGGTGTCAACAACAAGTTAATGTTGAACTTGACATTCATCTCTCCTGGCTGTGTGGTGGTGGTCATGATTTGCAATTTTGGTGTCCCTGGAGGTTTGAGAGTTTCCCTTCAAATGTGGTCGAGGTGTTATTGCACAATGGCCAAACCATGGATCGGTTTCAGACACAGATTGGTTTTTGGCCAAGATGGTGTTCCAGGTCATGTGGCTAGAGACTTAAAGTGACATCTCCATTCTCATCAGGAGCATATTGTTTGTCCAGAGTAAAAGTCAGACCTACTAACTAAAGTTTACTGAAGAGATGAATCACCTGACTAGCACTCAGAAATGCAAATGAAACATGAGGTACCCAGTTTTTCCTCATTAGGTGGCAAAAATTAAAAAAAGGTTGAGAACACACAATGCTGGTAGGGAGTGGAAAATCAGCCCTCCTCATACGTTGTAGCTCAGAATGTAAATGGTTACTATCTTTGGGAAGATATTATAGCAGTCTATTAAAATAGAAAATACATATTTTTGCCTCGAATCTCATGTTGGGGAATATATTCTTCAGGGATAAAAGTGGAAGAACGTAAAAATAAACAATCAAGGATGCTTGCTGTATATTTTTTGGTGTCAAAACAAAACCTAATTGAGATACCACCGAAATAGGGTATATTTTGGCAGAAGTGTAATTTGGTATATTTATAATTTCAATTTAAGTGAGTGTAAATGAATGAATGAATGAATTAGGTCTATGTGAACTGTTCTAGAGGCCATCCATGTAAATTTAATGAAAAAAGGAAGCTAGAGTCTTGAATATAGTATGATGCAGCTTTTGTGAGAACAAAGAAGTCCAACTCTACACGTAGGAATAAATGTACATGGCAGGATAAAAGGTATAGGAGGGTGTCCGTTAAGTTTTTGAGCTCTGTGATGTGGGATGAGAGGGGTGTGTGTGTGTGTGTGTGTGTGTGTGTGTGTGTGCACATGCCTGTGCATATAGGGTGGGAGTATTATAAATTTTCTCCTCAGTGCATTTAAAAAATAAGATTCATTTAGGGATGCCTGGGTGGCTGAGTCAGTTAAGTGTCCAACTCTTGATTTCGGCTCAGGTCCTGATCTCATGGTCCCAAGAAGGAGCCCCATGGCAGGCTCCGAGCTGGAGTGGAGTTGAGACTCCGAATGGAGTCTGCCTAAGATTCTCTCTCTCTCCCTCTTCCTCTACCCTTCTCCCACCCTCTCTCTTTCTCTCTCTCACTCTTTCAAAAAAAGATTGATATAAATGCTTTTAGAATAAAAAAATTCAATAAGAAAACATGGTCCCTACAAGGTTAAGGCCATTGACCAAAGTCTTAACAACTGGTTAATGACCAAGCAGGAGCTATGGTGCAGGTCGGCTGCGCCCATACCCCCAGTGTTCAATCCCCTGCACAGGTTGCTGTTAAAAATATGTAACTGGCAAAACTCATTACTGCTTCTGTTTGATGTTTTTGTCCCTCCCTCTTTTCTCTATTGAGTAGCCAAGCTAAGAGAATGAGTGTTTTTCATTGTAGCCAGATCCTCTGATGTTCATTCTCAGGCAGACACTTTCCTTTTGACTGGATAAGTTAATTTCCATGACTAGGTTAGCTATTGAATGGCAATCCCCAGGGTTACAAGGATTGAGAAGGTGTCTGAAGAGTTATATATTTCCTCATTGTCCAGTCAAGATGTTCTCCTTGATCTGACAATTTTTCAGAAGCCAGCATTTTATTTCATTTCCAGCTTGACATAAAAGTGATTGTGTCCTTGGGGTTATAAGAAATATAATCTCACCTGTGACCTCCCTTTCATACTGCAAGCCCTCCAAAGACTCCATGGAACCTATACAGTTTAATTTGGGCTTTGCTCAGGCTTCTTTTTGGTTAAAGTTAACCTGTTATCCCTTTTGAAATAGTTCATCATTTAATCCAGAAAGAGATTGTCACCCATCAAATGGAACACATTGCTGTATCTACTTAATTTTTTTTCTTTTTATTCCTGGGAAGTACTTTTCTTCCCTGACATTCTTGAGCTCTGTCAACAGTTTAGAAATATACAGTCACAAAATGTAAATCTGAGACTGAAGAAATTTTGAGGCATTATGGTAGACAGAATAATGTCCACCCAAAGCAGTCTATATCTAATCCCTGGAACTTGTGACTATATTATTGGCCCTCCTGCAAAGGGGACTTTGCAGATGTGATTCGGTTAAGAGCTTTGAGATGGGGAGATTATCCTTTATAGGAGGGGGCCCAATCTCATCACATGGACCTTTAAAAGCAGAAACCGTTTCCTGGCTGTAGTCAGAAGCAGATGTGACTACAGAAGAATGGCCAGAGAAATGCAACATGGCTGCCTTCAAGGTGGAGGAAGGGGCCATGACCTAAGGAATGCAGGAGGCCTCTAGAAGTTTGTAAGGGGAAGAAAACGGATTCTCCTCTAGAGCCTCCAGAAGGAATGCAGCCCTGCCAACATCTTAAAACCCATGTCAGACTTCAAGAGGCACGGTAGACCACAAGTGCTACTGTGAGGGTTCTGACCCCAGTTCCCACCATTCTCTTGACTTTTCCCTCTTTCATGTAGAAGTATCTTCAAGCTGACTTTCTCCCATGGTAGCAAGATGATAATCAGCAGCCACTGGACAATAAGCTTGCTTGTTTATATCCATGGGACAGAAAAGAAAACCTGTCCCTCAAACATAAAATAAGGTATCACCTGCAGTCTGATCAGGCCAGTTGGATCACATGCCCACTCCTGGACCAGGCATGGGATTGTCATCTACTGATGCATTAAGCCTGACTTTCCAAACCAGCAGCAAGCTGAGATGGCTGTGACGGGCACACATAGAAGAGGGAAGAGCCAACAGAAGAGTGGGAAATAGAGCTAGAACCTTCACCGCAGCACACTTGGCTCACCTGCCTTCCAAGGTCTCATTAGGTGAAATAATAGAGTTCTGTATTAGTCAATCCAGTTGAGTTGGGCTTCTCTATTACTTGCTGCCCAGATTACTCTAGTAGCCACCTACTGTCTACACGCAGAGGCACAAGCCCCTCCTGCCTGCTTTTGTCTTTCATGGTACCTGGCGGGCTCCTGCAGGCCTTCCAGTTTCTGACTTTCTACACCTGACTGTATCTGGTAAGAAACGCTTTCCTCCTGAGAACTGGCCCCCCGGGCCCAGAGCCAGCAGTGCGTTGCATGCCCGGTGCCTCTCCCTGCTCCTCCGCTCACAGCTGGCGTTGCTAATTGAGCGTGGCACCCCTTCTTGCTGAGTCCACATGTGGCCTCGCAATGCCAAGCACTGCACTCCAGGCAGCCGCGACTGGCTGATTGGAGCTGGCACAGGGGATGGACCCAATCTGGCATATTAGCGTAACTAGAGATAGTCTTTTTTTCCTTTCTAAGTAGTTGCTTTGCCTTGTCAGTTCGTATTGAGATAACGACCCGTTACAACTCTCAGGCCTCCCTCACTTGTTGAAGTCCACATTTCCCTAAGCCAGGGCTTGGCACCGCCTGTGGATGGCCAGCCAGACGTTCCAGGACCTAGACGGTTAGCGTTCACACGTGAGCCTCCACCACTCTGCCATCTCAGTGTAAAATATCCTTCAAGGTTAATGTCCCTACTCCTACCCTCTAAAATACTTTATAGTTTTGTGGTATCATTTACATTACATGAAGGGAATCTAATTCACTAGCATTCCAGATTGGGGAGTGTTTCTCCCTTTGAGAAAAAGTGTCAGGAGACAAGTGGCAGGCTGGTCACTTATCAAGCTTTATGGCTTTTGAAAGAAGGGTACCTCAGGGAAGGAGGAAACAGAAGCCCAGGCTTGGTGTTGTGGGAACCCTATGGAGAAGGACAGTGATGAAAGCCCTAACAGCTGCTCAGAGGTGGGCTCGCAGGCAGTGAGATGCATCCAAAAGAGGGCTCTTAGAGACTTGTCCTGCCATCCTACTAGAATTCCCCTTCTCTTGCCTCCTCACGAGACCTGCTGCAGCGACTTCCGCTTTTCTCTCATTCCTCCTAGAGGCAAACTTGAGTTTCCTCTGGAAGCAACTGCATGCTGTTCCGCCCTAAGGCTGGGACATGGAGGGCCAATTTTATTCAGGTTACGGCTTATTTTACGGTGTTATCTTTTGCGTATTTGAGCCTTTTTATTCTATTTGTTTGTGCCTCAATAGTCATGGCTTTCTTTTGAAGGGTACCAGAATATGCCACCCCAAAATATGCATAAGAATTCTTTTGGGGCACTCAGTTGGCTCTGTCGGTAGAGTATCCGACTCATGATCTCAGGGTCCTGAGTTCAAACCCTACAGTGGGTGTGGAGCCTACTTAAAAAGTATATATTTTGAGGAGGGATAGGAAGATGGCGGCGTAGGAGGATGCTGGGCTCACCGCGCGTCCTGCTGATCACTTAGATTCCACCTACACCTGCCTAAAGAACCCAGAAAACCGCCAGGGGATTAGCAGAACGGAGTCTCCGGAGCCAAGCGCAGACGAGAGGCCCACGGGAGAGGGGCCCCTCCTGAAGTGGATCACCTAAGGAGAAGCGAGCTAAGCCTGCCCCTCCTGCTCCCGTGCACCTTGCCTACCCACCCCACCTAATACGCCAGATCCCCAGCACCACGAGCCTGACAGTGTGCAAGTAGCCCAGACGGGCCACGCCACCCCACAGTGAATCCCGCCCCTAGGAGAGGGGAAGAGAAGGCACACACCAGTCTGACTGTGGCCCCAGCGGTGGGCTGGGGGCAGACATCAGGTCGGACTGCGGCCACGCCCACCAACTCCAGTTATACACCACAGCACAGGGGAAGTGCCCTGCAGGTCCTCACCACTCCAGGGACTATCCAAAATGACCAAATGGAAGAATTCCCCTCAGAAGAATCTCCAGGAAATAACAACAGCTAATGAACTGATCAAAAAGGATTTAAATAATGTAACAGAAAGTGAATTTAGAATAATAGTCATAAAATTAATCGCTGGGCTTGAAAACAGTATAGAGGACAGCAGAGAATCTCTTGCCACAGAGATCAAGGGACTAAGGAACAGTCACGAGGAGCTGAAAAACGCTTTAAACGAAACGCAAAACAAAATGGAAACCACGATGGCTCGGCTTGAAGAGGCAGAGGAGAGAATAGGTGAACTAGAAGATAAAGATATGGAAAAAGAGGAAGTTGAGAAAAAGAGAGAGAAAAAAATCCAGGCGTATGAGGGGAAAATTAGAGAACTAAGTGATACACTAAAAAGAAATAATATACGCATAATTGGTATCCCAGAGGAGGAAGAGAGAGGGAAAGGTGCTGAATGGGGTACTTGAAGAAATAATAGCTGAGAACTTCCCTGAACTGGGGAAGGAAAAAGGCATTGAAATCCAAGAGGCACAGAGAACTCCCTTCAGACGTAACTTGGATCGATCTTCTGCACGACATATCATAGTGAAACTGGCAAAATACAAGGATAAAGAGAAAATTCTGAAAGCAGCAAGGGATAAACGTGCCCTCACATATAAAGGGAGACCTATAAGACTCGTGACTGATCTCTCTTTTGAAACTTGGCAGGCCAGAAAGGACTGGCACGATATCTTCAGTGTGCTAAACAGAAAAAATATGCAGCCGAGAATCCTCTATCCAGCAAGTCTGTCATTTAGAATAGAAGGAGAGATAAAGGTCTTCCCAAACAAACAAAAACTGAAGGAATTCGTCACCACTAAACCAGCCCTACAAGAGATCCTAAGGGGGATCCTGTGAGACAAAGTACCAGAGACATCACTACAAGCATAAAACATACAGACATCACAATGACTCTAAACCCGTATCTTTCTATAATAACACTGAATGTAAATGGATTAAATGCGCCAACCAAAAGACATAGGGTATCAGAATGGATAAAAAAACAAGACCCATCTATTTGCTGTCTACAAGAGACTCATTTTAGACCTGAGGACACCCTTAGATTGAGAGTGAGGGGATGGAGAACTATTTATCATGCTCCTGGAAGCCAAAAGAAAGATGGAGTAGCCATACTTCTATCAGACAAACTAGACTTTAAATTAAAGGCTGTAACAAGAGATGAACAAGGGCATTATATAATAATTACAGGGTCTATCCATCAGGAAGAGCTAACAACTATAAATGTCTATGCGCCGAATACCGGAGCCCCCAAATATATAAAACAATTACTCATAAACATAAGCAACCTTATTGATAAGAATGTGGTCATTGCAGGGGACTTTAACACCCCACTTACAGAAATGGATAGATCATCTAGACACACAGTCAATAAAGAAACAAGGGCCCTGAATGATACATTGGATCAGATGGACTTGACAGATATATTTAGAACTCTGCATCCCAAAGCAACAGAATATACTTTCTTCTCGAGTGCACATGGAACATTCTCCAAGATAGATCATATACTGGGTCACAAAACAGCCCTTCATAAGTTTACAAGAATTGAAATTATACCATGCATACTTTCAGACCACAATGCTATGAAGCTTGAAATCAACCACAGGAAAAAGTCTGGAAAACCTCCAAAAGCGTGGAGGTTAAAGAACACCCTACTAAAGAATGAGTGGGTCAACCAGGCAATTAGAGAAGAAATTAAAAAATATATGGAAACAAACAAAAATGAAAATACAACAATCCAAACGCTTTGGGACGCAGTGAAGGCAGTCCTGAGAGGGAAATACATTGCAATCCAGGCCTATCTCAAGAAACAAGAAAAATCCCAAATACAAAATCTAACAGCACACCTAAAGGAAATAGAAGCAGAACAGCAAAGGCAGCCTAAACCCAGCAGAAGAAGAGAAATAATAAAGATCAGAGCAGAAATAAACAATATAGAATCTAAAAAAACTGTAGAGCAGATCAACAAAACCAAGAGTTGGTTTTTTGAAAAAATAAACAAAATTGACAAACCTCTAGCCAGACTTCTCAAAAAGAAAAGGGAGATGACCCAAATAGATAAAATCATGAATGAAAATGGAATTATTACAACCAATCCCTCAGAGATACAAACAATTATCAGGGAATACTATGGAAAATTATATGCCAACAAATTGGACAACCTGGAAGAAATGGACAAATTCCTAAACACCCACACTCTTCCAAAACTCAATCAGGAGGAAATAGAAAGCTTGAACAGACCCATAACCAGCGAAGAAATTGAATTGGTTATCAAAAATCTCCCAACAAATAAGAGTCCAGGACCAGATGGCTTCCCAGGGGAGTTCTACCAGACGTTTAAAGCAGAGATAATACCTATCCTTCTCAAGCTATTCCTAGAAATAGAAAGGGAAGGAAAACTTCCAGACTCATTCTATGAAGCCAGTATTACTTTGGTTCCTAAACCAGACAGAGACCCAGTAAAAAAAGAGAACTACAGGCCAATATCCCTGATGAATATGGATGCAAAAATTCTCAATAAGATACTAGCAAATCAAATTCAACAGCATATAAAAAGAATTATTCACCATGATCAAGTGGGATTCATTCCTGGGATGCAGGGCTGGTTCAACATTCGCAAATCAATCAACGTGATACATCACATTAATAAAAAAAAAGAGAAGAACCATATGATCCTGTCAATCGATGCAGAAAAGGCCTTTGACAAAATCCAGCACCTTTCTTAATAAAAACCCTTGAGAAAGTCGGGATAGAAGGAACATACTTACACATCATAAAAGCCATTTATGAAAAGCCCACAGCTAACATCATCCTCAATGGGGAAAAACTGAGAGCTTTTTCCCTGAGATCAGGAACACGACAGGGATGCCCACTCTCACCGCTGTTGTTTAACATAGTGCTGGAAGTTCTAGCATCAGCAATCAGACAACAAAAGGAAATCAAAGGCATCAAAATTGGCAAAGATGAAGTCAAGCTTTCGCTTTTTGCAGATGACATGATATTATACATGGAAAATCCGATAGACTCCACCAAAAGTCTGTTGGACTTTTGTCCGACTGACTGTCGGTCAGTCTAGAACTGATACATGAATTCAGCAAAGTTGCAGGATACAAAATCAATGTACAGAAATCAGTTGCATTCTTATACACTAACAATGAAGCAACAGAAAGACAAATAAAGAAACTGATCCCATTCACAATTGCACCAAGAAGCATAAAATACCTAGGGATAAATCTAACCAAAGATGTAAAAGATCTGTATGCTGAAAACTATAGAAAGTTTATGAAGGTAATTGAAGAAGGTATAAAGAAATGGAAAGACATTCCCTGCTCATGGATTGGAAGAATAAATATTGTCAAAATGTCAATACTACCCAAAGCTATCTACACATTCAATGCAATCCCAATCAAAATTGCACCAGCATTCTTCTCGAAACTAGAACAAGCAATCCTAAAATTCATATGGAACCACAAAAGGCCCCGAATAGCCAAAGTAATTTTGAAGAAGAAGACCAAAGCAGGAGGCATTACAATCCCAGACTTTAGCCTCTACTACAAAGCTGTCATCATCAAGACAGCATGGTATTGGCACAAAAACAGACACATAGACCAATGGAATAGAACAGAAACCCCAGAACTAGACCCACAAACGTATGGCCAACTCATCTTTGACAAAGCAGGAAAGAACATCCAATGGAAAAAAGACAGTCTCTTTAACAAATAGTGCTGGGAGAACTGGACAGCAACATGCAGAAGGTTGAAACTAGACCACTTTCTCACACCATTCACAAAAATAAACTCAAAATGGATAAAGGACCTGAATGTGAGACAGGAAACCATCAAAACCCTAGAGGAGAAAGCAGGAAAAGACCTCTCTGACCTCAGCCGTAGCAATCTCTTACTCGACACATCCCCAAAGGCAAGGGAATTAAAAGCAAAAGTGAATTACTGGGACCTTATGAAGATAAAAAGCTTCTGCACAGCAAAGGAAACAACCAAGAAAACTAAAAGGCAACCAACGGAATGGGAAAAGATATTTGCAAATGACATATTGGACAAAGGGCTAGTATCCAAAATCTATAAAGAGCTCACCAAACTCCACACCCAAAAAACAAATAACCCAGTGAAGAAATGGGCAGAAAACATGAATAGACACTTCTCTAAAGAAGACATCCGGATGGCCAACAGGCACATGAAAAGATGTTCAACGTCGCTCCTTATCAGGGAAATACAAATCAAAACCACACTCAGATATCACCTCACGCCAGTCAGAGTGGCCAAAATGAACAAATCAGGAGACTATAGATGCTGGAGAGGATGTGGAGAAATGGGAACCCTCTTGCACTGTTGGTGGGAATGCAAATTCGTGCAGCCGCTCTGGAAAGCAGTGTGGAGGTTCCTCAGAAAATTAAAAATAGACCTACCCTATGACCCAGCAATAGCACTGCTAGGAATTTACCCAAGGGATACAGGAGTACTGATGCATAGGGACACTTGTACCCCAATGTTTATAGCAGCACTCTCAACAATAGCCAAATTATGGAAAGAGCCTAAATGTCCATCAACTGATGAATGGATAAAGGAATTGTGGTTTATATACACAATGGAATACTACGTGGCAATGAGAAAGAATGAAATATGGCCTTTCTAGCAATGTGGATGGAACTGGAGAGTGTGATGCTAAGTGAAATAAGCCATACAGAGAAAGACAGATACCATATGGTTTCACTCTTATGTGGATCCTGAGAAACTTAACAGAACCCCATGGGGGAGGGGAAGGAAAAAAAAAAAAAGAGGTTAGAGTGGGAGAGAGCCAAAGCATAAGAGACCTTTAAAAACTGAGAACAAACTGAGGGTTGATTGGGGGTGGGAGGGAGGGCAGGGTGGGTGATGGGTATTGAGGAGGGCACCTTTTGGGATGAGCACTGGGTGTTGTATGGAAACCAATCTGACAATAAATTTCATATATTGGAAAAAAAAAAAGTATATATTTTGAGCTGAGGGCAATTGAGAAGAAGGTACAAGAAAAGCTCTCTGCCCTCTGCCTATTTGCGTAGAAAGAGGACATAAATTTGTAAAAATTTGTAAAGGTGTCCCTTTTCCTACCAGGAAGGAGAAAAGTTAATCACCAGAGACAACTCTAGATCCTTAACATCCCAGAGACCACACCAGAGGAACCTACTTAACAAACCTTACCAACTAGCCCTATCTGCCATTAGTTCCCCTATACCCTTACCTTCCCACATGTGCCACCCTAGAAACTCAAAGCTTTTTCTTTGTCTTGTTACATCTTTAAAAATTTATTTTTCTTTGTGACACCTGGGTAGCTCAGTTGGTTAAGCCTCTGACTCTTGGTTTTGGCTCAGGTCACGATCTCACAGTATGTGAGTTTGAGCCCCCCCCCCCCCATCGGGTTCTGCGCTAACAGTGCGGAACCTGCTTGGGATTCTCTGTCTGCTTCTCTCTTTGCCCCTCCCCTGCTCTCTCTCTTTTTCTCAAAATAAATAATATTAAAAAAATGTATTTTTCTTTGTTTTTAGAGGATGTCATGTAAGCTCAAGTTCTAACCACTGTTTTTTGTTACTCACTCCTGAGTACCCCTGTATGTATGCACAACGCACGTTCATAAACTTCTCTGTGTTTTTCTCTTGTTAATCTGTCTTTTCTCAGATTTACTTGTGGAATCTATCCAGAGATCCTAGGAATATGGAGGGAAAAGTTATATTTCTCCTCCCCTACATTTTTCTTATTTTACACGACCTTCCTTTAGCTCACTTTGACATTTTGCTTAGCTTATATTTATTTCATTTTCTCTCATTGCTTTTACGTTTGTTTCCCTCCTGTTTTTTTTTTTCTTAATTGTTCTTTTTAATGTTTATTCATTTTTTTTTCCTTTTACAGCCCTCATCACACCTGCTACCCCAGCGGGGTTACCAAGACTACCCCCCTCCATTTACCAGTGCCCTGGTTTAGAGGGTTGCATATGGGGTTCTAGGTGGCCTACTGCAGTGTCTCCTTGGCAGGACAAAGCCAGGTGTGGCCCTCTGGTGTCCACTCCCCACCCCCTCCAAGCCCAGCTCCTGCTCTGCTGTCTCAAGGGTCCTTAGAACAGGGTGTGTGGGCGCAGGGCCTGGAAGCAGCCAGGGGTTCATGAACTTGCCCAAAGACTTGCAGAAACCCCTCTCCAGACAGACCTACAGAATGATCACTTCCAGAAGGGAGACCCTCTCCTGGTCGATCCCACTGGGCCAAAGGCCGGCCACATGCTCATCTCCATGCACACCTCATGTAACCCTCACGACAAGTGTCATTTTATAGACAAAGAACCCAAAAACCAAAGTGGTTAGTACCGTGCTCGGCATTCCCAGCTAGAAGCCCAAAGGTAGGTCTGCCTGCCTCGTGCACGTAAAAACTGCCTCCCTGGCAGCTGTAAAGCATGTTCGGCTACAAACCATGGAGTGCTCACTGTTCTGAGCACTGAGCGTAGAAACGGCCGCTTCCTCTTAGCCCCAGTGTCACAGGTGCAGGAGAGCAGCTGCATCTGAGGAGCCGGCAGGTCCAGCATCAGCAGGGCAGCCGTTCCTGCCCATCCAGGCCCCAATATCTATTCATTTTTGAGAGACAGAGCTCAAGCAGGGGTGGGGCAGAGAGCGAGGGAGACAGAATCCAAAGCAGGCCCCAGTCTCTGAGCTGTCAGCACAGAGCCCCATGCGGGGCTCGAACCCACAAACTTGGAGATCATGACCTGAGCCAAAGTCTAACACTTAATTGACTGAGCCCCTCAGGTGCCCCAGCTTCCTCCTCTGTTTTATCACAATTTTTTCTTTTTATGATTTTTTTGATAACTATCTTTTTATGATTTTTAACCATCTTTTACATTTCTTTAATTTACTTCTTAAAAATTTTTTATCGTCAAGTTTCAGCTCTCTTGGCTTACTCAGTGGTGAGCAGGGAGGGGTAGCACTAAGGCATCCTGACCCTGAACAATACTTGAATTCCTCCTGGCGGCGTTAACATTTTCTCCATCAGCCTCATTTAGACTTTGATCTGAGAATCCAGAAAACACGAATTCCTTCCCGACTGCAATAGTGAAGGTTGTTATAAATGCATGTCAAATTCTGGAATGGAGTTTCTTTCTCAGGTCAAGCATCCCTCTATCCCTTTATGTGGAATTAACTTATTTAGAAGCAGATGCAGTCACAGGTGGGAACTCAAGTCAGAAGTAAGCACACAAAAGAAAGAAGTGGCTGGGTGGGGGTGGGGGCGGCTATGGAACTAGCCAGCTCACGCCAGCAAGAAAAGAGCTGGTAGGTTACACCTTGGCCCAGGGCACATTCCAGCAATATCTGCGGACATCAGCCCCATGGCCCTGTGACCAGCTCCAGGCCCCATGGGACAGTGTATCTGGAGTTGCTAGCCATTTTCTGCTGAGATATGGGGCAGCCCAGGGCCTGGGCCCGTCCAGCTTGTAGTTAAAGGATCCAGCAGAGGATGAGACATTTACCTCCTCCCTGCTCAGAGAGCAGCGTGTTTCCAGGAGGTGATTCTGCTCTGCTCTTTCCTGCCTTGTCATGGGCAGTGGCTACCTGGTACATGACAAGAAGGGGATGTGGCTGCTTGAGAGTCAGACTTTGTAAGTAGCAGGAACGCCTGTATGTAAGAAGCTGATTTCTTACAGGGACTTAACAAAACTAAAGTAGGGAGAAGCATTCTTCCTTGGGAACGTGCTACTTTTGTTGAAGACTCTGGAAAGATTTTTCTGCTCTCTGTAATCTTTATTTATTTATTTAAAAAAATTTTTTTTAATGTGTATTTATTCTTGAGAGAGAGAGAGACAGAGACAGAGTGTGAGTGGGGGAGGGCCAGAGAGAGAGGCAGACACAGAATCCGAAGCAGGCTCCAGGCTCTGAGCTGTCAGCCTGACGCGGGGCTCGAACTCACAAACTGCGAGATCGCGACCTGAGCCGAAGTTAGACGCTTAACTGACTGAGCCACCCAGGTGCCCCATCTGTTCTCTGTAATCTTGACTGACATTAATTGGCACCCTCCAACTTGGTCAGTCAACAACTTCTCCCCTCTTGTTTGCCATTGACAACAGACATTTTTGCTATCTTTTACTTTTGTGGAAGAGGGAATGTTGGCCAAAAGACTAGCTTACTGTACAGCTTTTTATGCCCAATATTTAAAAAATATGATGCGATCAAAATTAAATGCAAAACCTTACTGTGCCTCTTGGTCTCCACATTTGCCTGCCTCAGGATGGCTAAGTCTCAGGTGCTCTGTGCTTGTCCCCGCTAATGGAAAACTTGGTGGGACTCCCTTTGTCTTTGTCTTTAAGAAATCTGACACATATTGTAAATACCTCAGGCCACGGTGAACTAAACAGAAAGGAACTCTGGAAGCACCACAGGGTTGCTGGCTGCCTGCCACCACAATCTGATTTCTCTCTCAGGGATTCACTTGGGCCTCATTTAAAGCCAGTCAGCTTCCATTCCTTCTGTTGTCACCGCTGTTGGCTTTATAAACCTAGATAGATGTGTTTGATGCAGTGGCTCTTGGTCATTTAGGGAGTAATGCACTTTTTGAGGATTTGATGAAAACTGGCCTTTCCCCAGAGAAGTTCACGAAATGTATGACTGCTCCAAATGTTGCCTATGGTTTCAGGCCCTTCCCTGATCCTTGAAGCACAGTCTGTGACCTCAGGTTAAGAATCATTAATAAAGATTGAGGCTATGGCATAATGTTAATTTTCTTGGGTATTCTGTTGGTTCAGGGTTAACCAGAGAGACAGAAGAGGAGGGATATATATTAAGACATATATGGCACGGAATTGGCTTATATAATTGTCAGGGCTAGCAAGGCAATTGCTGTAGACTGAATGTTCGTCTCCCTTAAGATTCATACATTGAAACCTCGAAGGTGATGGTGTTTGGAGGTAGGGCCTTGAGAAGTGATTAGGTCATGACAGCGATGTCCTCATGAATGGGAGCAGAGCCTCCAGAGAGGGTCCTTGTTTCTCTGCTGTGTGGGGACATGGCAAGAAGATGGCTGTCTATGAACCAGAAAGCGGGCTCTCGCAGCCCCAAATCTACTGGTGCCTTGATCTCGGACCTCCCAGCCTCCGGAACTGTGAGAAATAAATGTCTTTTATTTAAAGCCACCCGTTACATGGTATTTTTGTTATGGCAGCCCAAAAAGACAAAGACAGCAAGGCTAGAATCTGCATACCAGGCTGTCAGGAAGGGCAGGCTGGAACTCTTGGGCACGGGGTGAAGCTTTCTGCAGGTGGGATTCCTTCTTCCAAGAAAGCCCTAACTCTGTTCCTACCGGCTTTCAACTGATTAAACCGAGCCCACCAGATTAGCTAGGATATAAGGCTCTCCCTTCCTTAAAGTCAACTGACTATGGATTTTAGTCATATCTGTAAATTATCTTCATAGTAGCACCCAGGTCAGTATTTGATTGAATTACCCGGGGCTACAGCCTAGCCAAGCTGACACATAAAAGTGCCCATCCCAAGTACGATGGTATTATGGTTATGTAGAAAGACATCTTTGCTCTTAGAAGATACATGTTGAAATATTTACGGTGAGGGATCGTGCTGTGTGTAACTTATGTCCACTTAGCTTACAAGATATACATTAAGAAAGAGCAAATATGGCAAAAAGTTCCTAATTGTGCAGTGTAGATGGAGATACGGTATATGAGAGTTCACTGCATCATTTTTTCAATTTTTCTGTATATTTGGAAGTTTTCATGATGAGATCTGTGAACTAAAGTAGCCCCCCTCTCCTGCCTGGCACGGTGATTAGTGGAGCACAGCATATACTCAATAATTGTTGCATGAATTACATTGAGCAAAGGGCAGCGTTTCACTCACAGCCAAAGAAGTCAGCAAGATAATGTGGCCAGGGTTGTAATAATAAGAGCCCTTCTCCTGCACATCCTGTGTTCTCGTTCACATAATTCCACTGATAATTAACTAGTAGTTAAGCCATTTCTTGAGGTGAGTGGAGGCTGTATGATACAGCAAAGGGAATGCTAAAATAGGAGCCAGGAATTCTTTCTGAGTTATAACTACAGGCTGTGAGGCTTTGGAGAAATTGCCTACCTACTCTGAACGTGTTTCCTCCTCTGAAAATGGGGATGATTATCCCTGCTTTTTTCAGGATTGTTCTGAGGAAGAAATTCAATAGGATTTAAATGCCCTGTAAACAGCTGATGTGCAGAGCTGTCCTACCACTCACTATCGCATACAGAGTCTAGACCCACGTCCTTTCACATGTAACATTTGTGACTCAGGAAGTGTCTTATACTCGATGGCACATCATAGTTTGATTGGCAGTGCTTTTTTCTTTCCTAGTGGTACTTAAAATAACAGTGGCATCTTAGATTTGATGAAATACTGTGGCTAAGTGGTCTTGGTCAATGACTTAAACCCTTTAAAGCTTATCTTTTTCCTCTGCTTTGGGGATGAGTATTTTCAATAGTTGTTATGATTAAATAAGATTATGCAAAGCACTTAGTTAGCATTTAATAAATAGCAGTGATGGGGCGCCTGGGTGGCTCAGTGGGTTAAGCGTCTGACTTCAGCTCAGGTCATGATCTCACGGGTCCGTGAGTTCGAGCCCCACGTCGGGCTCTGTGCTGACAGCTCAGAGCCTGGAGCCTGCTTCAGATTCTGTGTCTCCTTCTCTCTCTGCCCCTCCCCTGCTCATGTTCTGTCTCTCTCTCTCTCAAAAAATAAAATAAGAATATCTAAAATTTTTTTAAAAAATAGCAGTGCAAAGTAGTATTATTGTGCAAATGTAAGTTAACATCACTTGCTGTAGAACTTACACAGTCTCTGAAGATCCTGCCTGTAAATTCCACCTTTGCCACCCCATTCTTAAAGGAGAAAATAAATACAACCCTACCAAGTTTACTTTGGAAAAAGTGACCCCAAACTCAAGGCGATTGCTTTAAGTATTGGAGCTAAAGAAATAGATCTGAATGCAGGGTGTCAGGGCAGTGACCTCTTTTTGTACTTTTGGTTCCTACTGTCTGGATGCTGGCACTATGTTCACAGTCACACTTCTGGGGACTCTTAGGCGCTCTTTGGCTGGAGCCTGGGGTAGCGCCATCTCTGTGCACACAGAAGTTGTGAGAATGTTGAGGTCAGCCCTACCTGGGACGAACTGTGCCACAGGCTTCCCTCAATAAACCTCCCAGGGGCTTCTCCAGCACTGCTGTAGCCAAGCTCTGAGGCCTCTGGGGTCCCGGAACCCGGATTGGTAAACACATTACCTGCAGTAAAGGCTTTTATTTTTGTTGACCTGCAGGGAGAGGATTTAATTTGCATGATCCCTCCTGCGGTGGGAAGTGTGTGAACCCTGCCAGGCGGCGTTAAGTGCTCGCAACCAGAAGGCACAAATCAAATCCTGCTGCAAACACTCCAGCCTTACCTTCTCAGCCAGTGCCCCTGCACACAGTTTGGGGAGCAGAGAAAGGGAAGAAAAGCATCTGGCAGGAAAGCAAATCTTGAAGAAAGTTGTCCTGGGCGGCTGTCAAGAACCATTCACCTGTAGGAGTGGTGTCTTCCTTTCTTTGTAAACATCCGGGAAGATGGCAACGGAACCCTTGGAAAGGAGTCTAGGGTGCCCGTTTTTCTTCTTAATTAGTCCTTCCCTGGTCCTCTCCGTCACTTGACTTTTTACTACCCTGTCCTACCCCCCACCCCCACCCCTTCTCTTTCCTATTTCCTCTCTCAGCAACTACATGGTTCCGACTCCTGCTAGTTTTTAGGTCTATTTGTTACCCTTCTAGCATTCTCTCTAAGATTTTAAAACTCTTCCTTCTGAAATAACTTCACTTATAAAAAAAGTTGCAAAAAATTATACAAAAAGATTCTCGTATGCCCTTCACATAGATCCTCCAAACAATAGCATCTTTTTATTTATTTATTTAAAAAAATTTTTAATGTTTATTTATCTTTGAGAGAGAGCGAGAGAGAGCGAGCATGAGTGGGGGAGGGGCAGAGAGCGAGGGAGACAGAATCAGGAGCAGGCTCCAGGCTCTGAGCTGTCAGCACAGAGCCTGACATGGGGCTTGAACTCGTGAACCACAAGGTCATGACCTGAGCCAAAGTCAGACACTTAACCGACTGAGCCACCCAGATGCCCCAAAGAGTAATATCTTAATAACCAAATGTTTTAGGAGGTAAAACAAAACAAAACAAAACAAAACTGATAGACAAGCATTCATCAGGCCCCAAATTAAAATAATCTACAATGAGGAGTCTCATTCCCATTCTGTCCTTATCCATACTGTCCTCATCATCCCTTCTTTGGCAGGCAGCTATAAACGCTGCTTGGGTAGTCTTTCAGTGTTTGTTAGGCAAGTATTCGCAAATATGTACCTTTCCCCTTTCTTACACAAAAGGCAACACTGTATACAGCTGGCTTCTCTCGCCTAACATTATGTCCCAGAGATGTTTCTTTCCATCTCGGCATTAACATCCTCGGTCTGTTCATCAGCTCTGTAATTTTCCACTATGTGGATGTCTTGGTTTGTTCAGGCTGCTATAACAAAATATCACAGACTAAATAGCTTTTAAACAGCAGACATTTATTTCTCACGATTCTGGAGGCTGCGGGCCCAAGATCAGGGTGCTGGCACGGTCAGGTGGCAGCCTGCTTCCAGGTCACGGACTCCTCTTTGTATCCCACAGGGTGAAAGGGGAAGGGAGGTCTCTCAGCTTCTTTTAGAAGGGCACCAATCCCATTCACCAGGGTTCCACTCCTAATACCATCATACCAGGCATTGGGATTTCAAAATATGAATTTGGGAGGATACATTGAGACCCTGGTGGTGGATGCACCTCAACTGATAGACACTACTGTTTGGCAGTTTTGTTATTACTTGCAGTCGAATATATCCTATGTGATACACCGGTCAATGAAGGATAGAGGGTGAAGGAGAAGCCCAAGCAAACTGCGGTTAGTGGCAGAATCAGTTTCACTGAGCACATGCTCTGCATGGCTTTGGGTGATCTGGATTTGTTTTTTTATTTTAATTTTTTGATATTTATTTCTTTTTGAGAGAGAGAGAGAGAGAGAGAGAGAACAAGTGGGGGAGGGGTAGAGAGAGAGGAAAACACAGAATCGGAAGCAGGCTCCAGGTTCTGAGCTGTCAGCACAGAGCCTGACTCGGGGCTCAAACCCACGAACCATGAGATCATGACCTGAGCCGAAGTCGGATGTTCAACCGACTGAGCCACCCAGGCCCCCAGGATATTAATTTTTGGATTTAACTGCTGTGGGCTGGATGTGAGCTGAAGCAAGGTACCAGAAGCACAAAAGGAAACCAGGCCTTATTGTTGATCCTTTAGAATCTGATTACAAAGGAATGAGTTAACATGTTGCATTCTAATAGGTACTTTAACATTTTCTCATAAAGAAGAGTTCTAGAGCTGCTGGGTGGCTCTGTGGGTTAAGCATCTGACTTCCTCTCAGGTCATGGTCTCATGGTGATCTCATGGTTCATGAGTTCAAGTCTGGAGTAGGGTGAGTTCTGCCTCTCTCTCTCTCTCTCTCTCTCTCTCTCTCTGCCTCTTGCTCACTTGTGCCCTCTCTCTCTCTGTCTCAAAAAAGAAAAAAGAATTCTAAATTCCTATAAAGGGCACCCAGACATAGAATGAGGGGAGTGGGCTCTAATGAGGGGAGTGGGATCTAATTCTGTAGAACAACAGATTACTCAGAGAAAAGTGCTGTGGTCCCCTCCTGCTTCAGGGAGTTATAAGATACTGAGTGGGGCTTTCCCTTGGCCTGGGAATTGGTGGCCAGGACCAAAGCTGAAGACAAAGGAGCCCCCTTTTCTCTTCTGCAGAGAAAGATGCCCAGGAACCTCTAAAATCCAGCTAACCCTCACCAACACTCCAGTGCTCCTCCCCATTGGCCACAGACAGTTGGCGGGGGGGGGGGGGGGCAGTGGAGAATGCGAAGTGTTGGAGTTGTGAGCCATCAGCGTGTGGGGGTGGGAGCTTGTCGTAGCTGTTCCTACTATACTGCACTGTCAAGTGAATGGATCCCAAGGGGGTCACTTGTAAAGATGGGGATCCTGCAGGAAGGGTGGATGGTCATGGTATTAGTTTTTTATTACTGCTATAACAAATTACTGCAAATTTCATGCTTAAAACAACAGAAGCATATTTTTACAGCTTTGAGAGTCTGAAGTTATCTCCTTAAGCTAAAATCAAGGTGTTGGCCGGACTACATTTCTTCTCACCTTGGTTCCCTCTGGTTCCATCATCACATGGCCTTCTCCTAATCTGACCTTCGCCTTGGGACCAATGTGATTACATTGGGTTTACCTGGATAATCCAGGATAATCTAGCTCAAGATGCTTAATTTAACGACCTCTGCAAAGTCTCTTTCCCTGTGTAAAGTAACATATTCACAGCTTCCATGGGTCAGGACATAGACATCTGAGGAGTCATTGTTCAGCCAATCACTATCTGAGGTCCTTGATTAGACATCGACTTTGGCAGTGGACTTGTCGAGCTGCCCTCTGCCTACCCGAGCCAGACCCTGCAGTCACAGCCTGATTAGTTGGGAAGGGAAAAGGTCAGTTATCTGGAAGGGAAAAGCTTTGTCTCAAACACAAGATGGGGAGGTGTAGGCCACATGGGCTTTTTAATAACCTCAGATAACTAGAAAGCCAGCCCCGCCCAGAATGTCGCGCTACCCAGTGGGGAAAGAAGAGTTAACATTTGGCAGTTGGGGTTGAGTGATGAAAACCCCGCAACGATTTCGTGTTTGTGTCACCAGCGAGGGCAGGCTCCTCAGTAGGCTGGTCAGGTTTCTTCGTGGCGGGGCCGGGACTCCCCTGAGGGAATAAAGAATGGTGAAAATACTAAGTCTCAGCAACCATCTTGGCTTGACTGCTGCTTGCAGCGCCCCCAGAGTTTCTGCTCTCCCTGTAGACCCACATTCCCCACAGTTCGGTGTGGTTTTCCGCATCCTTGAAGAGTGTGGGGCTCTTCTGGCAGAAGTGGAGAAAGGGGTTTCCAATCTGATGGTGATCAATTAACATTTCTAAAGCAGCTGTCTTTCTGGAGGGAACCCCAACTGAGCCTCCAACTTGCCTGGAAGGAGGCATTTGAAAATTATCACCCAGCTTACTCCCTCGCCCCCTATTCCACTATTCCATCGCTGCAGCTCTGATTCTTGCCCTCCGTGAATACCCCTGGAGGCCCTGGAGCAGCGCACTTAAGAGGAGGGGTTTTCGGGGCAGACAACCCCAGGTTCCAATCCTGGTGTGTCCCCACCAGGTGTGTGAGTTTGAGCGGGTTTCCTAACCTTTTATGCCAATATTCCAAACCCAGGTGGGCCAAGCACAAACTTTTCCCGGTAGATGTGGGTGGGGTCCGCTTTGATATTTGGGGGTGGGGTGGGGACCACATTACCTGAACCGCTGTCACGTCACTACTGAGTGGCAAGGGATAGAGGTGTCAGGCTGACTTCTGCTGCATGTAGACGTTCACTAGCAGGTAGGTAAGGAGCACGCACACTCCCTGTCCAGTGACCGTGATGGAATACCAGCTCTTGACTCCTTCTAAGGGGCCCCTTGGGTGAAAGTTGCCTCAGAGACAAATGCAGCTATGTTCTAGTGGCAGGATTCTGTGAAGCAGTTTGTGGGAGTCGGGCAACCAGAACTCCACTGGAATTAGCAGGTGGCATAGGACCTGTCACAAGGCCTCGTTAGCTGTAGGGGTCATTGATACGGGTTAAGTTTCTCATGTGCCATTCACGCAAGTGGATCCTTTTTTTTTTTTTTTTTAAATTTTTTTTTTTTAACATTTATTTATTATTGAGAGACAGAGAGACACAGAGCATGAGCGAGCATGCATGAGCAGGGGAGGGGCAGAGAGAGGGGGAGACACAGAATCCGAAGCAGGCTCCAGGCTCTGAGCTGTCAGCACGCGGGGCTCGAACTCACAAACTGTGAGATCATGACCCGAGCGGAAGTCGGTCGCTTAACCGACTGAGCCACCCAGGCGCCCCTGGATTTTTTATTTTAGTTGTCCATATGTGTTGAGCAAACTGTTCAATTACTAATGGAAACTCATGTTTAGTGTCCATTATGTTAATGAAAAAAACTTCGAGTGCTGGTTAGAGATAAAAATAGCTGAGGAGTTTACGGTAGCCCCCCCTGGAGTGGGGCCTTTTGATCAAACCACCCCTGGAGTGTATATTCCTGATTAGGGCATGACTGTTACAAGGGTATAGCCTAAACTAATATACACATTTATAGCACACTTCACGTTGACCTATTTTAAAGCACACTGCAGAAGACACAGTACCTCTCACACCTTAGTTTCCTCTCCTACAAAATAAGAATAATAATACTTATTTCACACAGTTGTCACCAGACTGTACAATTATACTGAATTATACCGAAAGCTTAGTATAATGTTTGGTAAGTAGTAACGGCTCAGAAAGTGTTAACTGATATTATCATTGTTATTTTTTGCTTAGATACGCCCAAGCAGACTTCTTTAAAAAACTGTGTACACATGGAACACTTTGAAGTTGCCATCTAAATTTTTTTTTATTAGAGACCTGCATAATAGCAAAGGAAATCATTTGTAGCATGTAGTAATTATTCCCTGTAGTTAAAACTGATGTATTGGTCCTTTAAATCTGTCCAATGGAATCTAAATAACACGATGATTTGATGCACTATCCTTACTTTAAAAACACACAAACAAGCTTCTCTTTCTCGTAGAAGCTCTTCTGTCACGTTTAAAGCAGGACATTTTATTTCTTTACTTTCTCTCCTTGAACTTGTATTTCCATTCCACTCACCCTACAAAATTTTATTTTAGCATATTTTTATGCTTAAAAGACTTTTATTGATTGCTCTGTCGTATTTTCTGCCACAAATTTATGCATGTAAATAAAAGTTTCATCATTCATTTTATTTCCTATTACCTTAAGGCTCTGAAGGTTAAAATCATTATTTAGACTGGGTTATCTTTACATTCATTTTTTAGTGTAGAGTTGATCAAGATAATATAAATGTATTACAAATTTTGACAAATACATACTAAAGAAAAATTAAACTTGTCTCAGAAATAAGCAATATGATTTTAAAAACTAATCCATTATCTGGATAAATATTGTTCATTTCTAGAATGAGACAAGGTTTATCATCAATTATTTCCCAATTTTATTTTTATTGATACAAGAAATGAGCACATTTATTCATGTATATAAGTAGATGGGAGAGGAAGGAGTCTTGCTATCGCAACAGCATTCAATTCTTTGAACTCTGCACATTTCAAGAGGTATTATGACAACTGCTGAGAAATAACTTGTAAGCTAGATAGTGAAAGCAGAGAGGTTATTGTTTAAATCACGTGGACCTGACAGAACTGGCTTATCCACCCCACTTGGCAAGGAACCACGATTAGCTGAGGTGTTGGCTGAAGGGAACCGGAACACGACACGAAAGGTAGGAAGGATAAGCTCATGCCCAGTTGCAAAAATGTAATACTTATGGGGTGTTTCTTATTTTGATACATCATCAGCCAAATATTTTTTGTTTTTCCTCCCTTATCCCTTTATCATCTAACATAAAATGTGTCAACAGTATTTGACTATTAACTGAGATAGTTCTATCTCAGAATGTCGGTTACAGGATAGCAAAAGGGGAGTGTGAATCAGCTGGGAGAAGAACAAACATCACCCAAGGACAAAGCGAGGGGGCTTTGCATCCCCTCCTTGGGAAACGATCAGTGTATTTCTGGTTGTGTGTGTGATAGTTGTATTGTGTCAGGTGGAAGCATGACTTTGCTTTTGTCTTTATTTGGAGATAAAGGATGGTTTAAAGACATGTGTCTCAGTGCCAAGGTGACGGGTGGGCCCCTGTGGCTTTGGAATGTGTCAAGTTGGCAAGGCTGAAATACAGTCCCTAGGATTCCATTTCCTCTCTGTCTCCCATTAGGGGGCACCCCAAGGGAGATGCCTGGGGGATTTGGAGGGCGAAAGTGAAATAGCGCTATTTTGTAGCTCACACAAGTGGTTATTTATCTGTGGATTCACCTTGTTGGCAAGAGGCAGCAGCTGGGTCTATTTCAGCTTTTCTGACTTAGGGGCGCCTGGGTGGCTCAGTTGGTTAAGCGTCTGACTTCAGCTCAGGTCATGGTCTTGCGCTTTGTGGGTTTCAGCCCCGCATCGGGCTCTGTGCTGACAGGCTCAGAACCTGGAGTTTGCCTCAGATTCTGTCTCCGTCCCTCTTTGTCCCTCCCCCACTCTGTCTCTCTGTCACTCAAAAATAAATGAACGTTAAAAATAAATAAATAAATCAAAAACAATGAGCTTTTCTGACTTCTTACGTGTGTTTAGCTACATGAGGAAAGGCCCTGGCTTCTGTAGGACGCCATTAAGGTCAGATGCAACAAGAAATGCCATAGGCCGTTGTCTGCTTTTGTGGGATCCAGCTGGTGCTTGTGGGTTCAGGCTTGTTCCTGCTCTCCCGGACTTTACATCCGTCTTCTCTTCCTGATTGCCTGTCCAGCATCAGTCAGAATAACAAAAGCCTTACTCTGAGGGTTAATTATATGTGTCAACTTCACTGGGCTAGGCGATGGCCAGGAAACATTATATCTGGGTGTGTCTGTGAGGGTGTCTCTGGAAGAGATTAGCATTTGAATTGGTGGACTGAGTAAAGCAGCCCGTCTTTCTCCAATGTGGGTGGGTATGATCTAATCCGATGAGGACTCAGGGCTGGAATAGAACGAAATGGTGCAGGAAGAGCAAATTTTCGCTCCCTTTGAGCTGAAGCATTCATCTTTTGCCCTTGGAATTTAGTGCTCCTGGTTCTCAGGCTTTTGGACTTAGATCAGGACTTCCTCCATTAGTCCCAGATTCTCAGGTCTTCAGACTCAGACCGAATGATACCACTAGCTTTCCTGGTTTCCTGGAAACTGACTTCTTGGCATCTGTACCTGTATAAGTCAATTCTTATTATGCACCCCCCCCCCCCACCTCCTGCCTCTCTCTGTCTGTACTTGTGTGTGTGTGTTTATATATATGTGTGTTATATACATATACATATATATGTCTATAACACAATATATAACTCCTATTGGTTCTGTTCATTTGGAAACTAATACACTTAACAAAGGTTACTTAACCAGCTCCCACAATTGCATGAGGTGCAATTGCTATAACAAACCCCATCTTAGTGATTCTACTTCTTTGATAGAACCCTGACTGGTGTGGTAAGTTGCAAAAATAAATTAAATATGCTATCTTTAAAAGTTTGTAATAATGCAATGGAATTTGTGGCTTACGTTATAGGTTATTTTATTGTTGAAGCCAGTTGTCTGATAAAGGCCTGGTATTCCTTCTGAAATTGAATGTGCGAATGAATACATAGGAACCCTGGTGTTCTGTCTTGGAGAATAATTATGTCAAATTTAGCATAATAATCAGAAATAATTTTGATGCTTTTTGTACACTGTGGTCAAACTTTTCTAGTTCATTTTCTAAGAGAAAGTTAAAGGGGTGCCTGGGTGGTTCATTCAGTTAAGCGTCTGACTTCAGCTCAGGTCATGATCTCACAGTTTGTGAGTTCTGTGCTGACAGCTCAGAGCCTGGAGCCTGGTTCAGATTCTGTGTCTCCCTCTCTCTCTTTGCCCATCCCCTACTCATGCTCTGTCTCTCAGAAAATGAATAAATGTTAAAAAAATAATAAGAGAAAGGTAAATATCAGTAAAAACTAATTGGCCCAATAGCTAGCATACCATTTTATTATTTGTTAATAGGAAATTAAAAATATTAACTATTTAAAAAAATGAAATAAGTGAAATTTACTCTAATTAAATGTTTCATGATATATAACAAAATATGTTTTAACTGGATGATTAAAAATATACACTGAATCTAGGAAAATGTTATCTAAAGGTTAATTCCAAAGTGTCTTAAAAATCTGACGAACCTAGAAAATATTCTTGTTACATTTAAAAGAAGCAGCATTATTAAGCTTTACCATTTTGGCTGCTCAAAGTTGCTTTTCTTCCCAGCTAATGACAAGTTCTAAGGATGAGTATTGAGAATAGCAGAAAATATTCACTTGTGTTTAAATACATGAAAAAAAGTTATTTTTAGCATTCAGGAATTCTAATTGATGATCTCTTTGCTTTGCTTTCATGAAATTCTCCCTTAGTTGATTCATCCTTTGAAAATAGGTTCATTTAAAGGGGGATGGGGGAAGGACGAGATAAGAAAAAAAATATTTCACTTCATTCAAAATAAGGGAGATGCAAATAAACCTACCCTGAGGGACATGAAAGTCCCAGAGAAGTGAGAGGCTGGGGGGGGGGGGGGGGGGGTGGCGGGTGATGGGTCAGTAGGTGGTGAAAATGGGTAATGAGATTCAGAGCTGGGATTCAAGGAAGAGAGAGGGACCCTGGCTTCGTGGTGGCAATGATGAATGAAAAGGACACATACTCCAAGCGTTAGTGATATGCGAGAGCAGCTAAAAACAAAACTCAAGGCCAGAAAAGAATAATGATAACCACTCTCCGAGATGTAAAACTGGCCAAAAATCCGATGCTGGACAACTCTGTTGCAGGTGTCTAGGGAAACAAACTCTTTTTCATTGCTGGAGGGAATGTGCAATGGCACAACCCCAACGGAGGGGATTTGACAAAATCTAGCAACATTACATATACGTTTACCTACTCTCTTTACTATCCTACTTCTAGAAGTCCATTTTTAAAGATTCACTGGCAAATTAAGAAATTATACACACACACACACACAAAGATTCTTTGTTGTGGCACCACACTATACGTGTAAATGGAAAGAAAACACATGTCAATGAATGAAGGACTAGTGGAATAACTCTGGTACACACTCACAATGGAATACCATGTAGTTATAAAAACGAAATTTTTGGGGCGCCTGGGTGGCTCAGTCGGTTGAGTGGCCGACTTCGGCTCAGGTCATGATCTCACGGGTCCGTGAGTTCGAGCCCCGCGTCGGGCTCTGTGCTGACAGCTCAGAGCCTGGAGCCTGTTTCAGATTCTGTGTCTCCCTCTCTCTGACCCTCCCCCATTCATGCTCTGTCTCTCTCTGTCTCAAAAATAAATAAACATTAAAAAAAATTAAAAAAAAAAACAACGAAATTTTTATTTGCCCATAGGACAAATGATGCTTTTCTTTCAATAAATGACAGGAATAAAAAACAGGAAAGGGAAATTGTTATTAATGCAGTCAGATAAAGTGCATGGACTTTGTTTGGATCCTAATTCCGACAAACCAACTGGAAAAAAAGATATTTTTGAGACAATTAGAAAAATTTAAATGTAGCCTGGGTATGTGATGATACTGAAGAATCATTACTTTTGTTAGGTGTGGTAATCACGTTGTGACTATATTTATAGAAAGTTGTAGAAAGATGTTATCTCTTGAGCTGTGTACAGAAATACTCATAGGTAAGATGATATATAGGGTGTGGTATTTGCTTCAAGATATTTCTCCCACATTACCACAGTGTGTGTGCATGTCCATGTGTCTGTGTGCAAGGAAACAGGCGAAACAAGGTTGGCAACATGCTGATTTATTTTTAAGTTTATTGATTTATTTTGAGAGAGAGAGAGGGCAAGCATGAGTGGGGGAGGGGCAGAGAGTGACTGAGAAAGAGAATCCCGAGCAGACTCTGTGCTGTCAGGGTGGAATCTGACTTGGGGCTCAATCCCACAAACTGTAGATCAATGACTTGAGGTAAAATCAAGAGTCGGATGCTTAACTGACTGAGCCCTCTAGGCTCCCAAACATGCTGATTATTGTTGAAGCTTGGTGATGGGTGCCTGAGGGTTTATTCCACTGTGCTATTTTTGTATATGTTTATATAAGACATTAAATGTTTTTAAATTGAAACAGAAGAGATAGAGGCTTATTAAGTAAAAAGTATTATTTCGGGGCGCCTGGGTGGCGCAGTCGGTTAAGCGTCCGACTTCAGCCAGGTCACGATCTCGCGGTCCGTGGGTTCGAGCCCCGCGTCGGGCTCTGGGCTGATGGCTCGGAGCCTGGAGCCTGTTTCCGATTCTGTGTCTCCCTCTCTCTCTGCCCCTCCCCCGTTCATGCTCTGTCTCTCTCTGTCTCAAAAATTATCAAAATCAAAAATGAAAAAAAAAAAAAGTATTATTTCCCCCTCCATTCTACCGTATATAGATCTCTCCCCACCCCCGTCTGAAAGCAGATCATTCCTGTGAAACCTTTCCTAAGCTGAAATGGCATGAATTGAAGAAGCAATTACCATTAATTTATATGGAAATTTTTTTGAGTGTTCCCAAACCCCCCAAAATAACCTCTCTCAGGCATTTCTGATACCTTAGGACACATTCTGCTAATGGATGCACAAAATCAATGGTGATACAGCACAGATGCTCACAGGCAGTTCAAAGCTATGGCGGCTTGATGCTGAGATGCTGAGTGTAGGTCCCATGGAAGGAGCTCGATGGGGCCACTCTCACTGCTTCGGCTGTGCACGGCCTCTAGGACAGCTTCTATAGAACAAACCCGGAATGCTATTTTTGCCTTTTGCCTTTTTTCATAAAACTGAAAGCCTTCTTCGAACTTCTTTTGGTTAGCCAACACAGGTATTAATGTGGGCCTTTCATAAAAGCAAAGTGGCGTTAACTCAAGCTTTTGAAAAGTGGAGGATACCTGTATTTTAATACCTAACATCTCGACGGGAGCCAAAATACCCAGTTAAATTTAAAAATTACAGTTCTGTTGAACAGACCCCTCGAACCATTGGCTCTCTCTGTTCTGAATTTAGAGTGCCAATGCCAGCTGGCCCATTATACGGCTGAGCATCACCTTTAGCAGAATGGCGAACAAGACAGAGAAAGATGGGACGGGTTATAGGTTCCTAATGGATTCATTAAAAAGGCATCCCTTTTATATCTTCAGGGGTTTTTGTACCTCGGGACAACACAACCATTATATCTGGGATGGGTGTGGGGTAGTGTGGGAGAACGCTGCTGTGAGTACAGCCCCCTTTCCCAGATGGATAGGTTTTAGCAGAGCGTGAAAGCCAGCACAGGGTCTGGAAATCAGGTGTCTCAAAACGATCCATGCCTGTTCCAGTGCTTCCAGGATGGTCTTTGTCCACCTGCAAAGGCTTACGCTCTCACATGAAGACTGCTAATCTACAGCTTGGTGTAGGTTCTCAGCACTGCCGGATGTCTTGTTTCTTTGGCCACGGCCAGGGCGATCTCTGGCCAGGTCTCAGCATAGGGTGGCAGTTTTTGACCTAAACAAAGGTGCCAGTGTGCAACAGTGGGCATTAAGTCCAGCCCCAGTCTCTCCAAGCCTGTAGCCTGGCAAGGAATGTGTCTTCATGCAACTCATCAGCTGGGGAGTTTTCTGTAATTTACAGGGGCTCCATAAGTGCTGGTGGAGGCTTTAGCCCTGGGTGTCCTTACTTTACATTCTTTTTCCGGTCTCATCACCTGACTAGTATCAGCATCTGCTGGTAAGAACCTAGAATCATCTGCAGTTTGAGGCTTCTATAGCTTTGTGTTGATTGTGGGGGTGGAGGTCTTCTTCATATAGTCTGTCCAGCCATGGTAAGAAGGCAGCAACATTTGGCGTCTCAGGGAAACACAGAATGTAATGTATCTTCATCTGAATCTCTTTTCTCCTTTAATCTCTTTCTTTTACGTTTATTTATTTATTTTTGAGAGAGAGAGAGAGAGAGAGAGAGAGAGAGAGAGAGAGAGAACGAGCAGGGGA